>NC_135085.1:21070000-21265000 GCF_051107435.1 Chaetodon auriga
GAGCGCCACCTTTATCCTTTAAAGACCGGAGGAGTTTGCGTTCTAAAACTCATTTTGGAAAGCTAATTTTGACATCTATTAGACCTAAATGTGAGGTGGGACAAAGTCATTGTTTAGCAAGTCTTTGAAGTCCTGAGTCAAGACAGCACCCCAAACTGATCACACCATCATCATCGTTTAAACAATTAAACATCACATTTTTCTTGCCAGTTTGCATCGACTGAATGCTGAGCTCGAAGGTTCATTCGAAAACAAAGAGAAACAGATCTGTAAGAAAGAGGCTCCAAACCTGAAAGAAGCACACGGACGATATAATGTAACAGCGAGGAGAGCTCATGTGCTCCGCTTTCAGAGACGTCCTGATTAAACCTAACGGTAATTTTTGAGCCTGTATCACTGGATCGCATTGTGTTGCAGAGATGTTGGGTTTATTGTGTCCGCCCCCTGTATCTAACACTCTTTGTTAGAAACTGTTCTTAATTTCTCAGGGGAAGAAGCAGTGAAAGCCAACACAACGAGATGCATAAAACCATCCCACAGTTTAGCATTTGATGCCTGTGATTCAGAAATGTGGGCTCATGCAGCGGCTCATGTGCGCTTTGATTCGACTCGTGCAGCAGGAAGCGAGCTCTTATGTAACAGCGTGTGACAGACGTGGCAGACCGAGCAGCAGGTTCTCCTGCGTGACGAGCGTGTTGTGTCTCCCCGCAGGATGGACTGGTTCAAGCTGCAGCGCTTCGAGAAGGTCTTCAACGCCTCCTCCACCAGGATCGTCACCAAAAAGGGAGTCAAGTGAGTGAGAGCGCACATGACCTGCAACACAGCTGCAGGAATGTGGCTCAGCAGGCTGGAAGGTCACAGGTTTAATCCTCTGAGTCAGCCTGTGCCAAAAAAAAACCCCAAAACAACAAGATGACGGGCAGTAAACTGTTCCGGAGATCTTTAATATCTGCAGATAAAGTCCATTTTCACACCGGGTGCTGTATTTGACACCGGCACGCACCCACACACAGCGAGCACTGCAAACGCCCCCCCACCCACCCATTTTAGCTCGTTCCTGAGTCCTAATTTTCCTGCAATCTGCCAAAGGAGTAGTGATACTTCACTCTGCTTTCAATGATTCAATGACTGTTATTTCTGGAATATGTAGAAATAAGAGAGAAAGGAATAAAGGATAAGAACTAAGACAGCGAGTAAAAGCAAACCTGAATTAAAAGTAAGATGAAAAAAATCTAATGTTTTTAGTTTTTGTGCTTTTTGTTAATTTAACAGTATTTTTTGCTGTATTTTGAGAAAGTCACATAAATCAGAAAAAAAAAGAATTGATAATAAAAGCTATTACACCTTTATTACACACATTTAACTCACGACAAAAGCTGCTAGAACCAAATATTTATTATAAAACTATATTTATAATGGCAAAATTTAGCTTTAAACCAGATAACATAAAGGTGTTTATGTTCACAATAATGTCCATAAAGGCTTTTCATCCCTTTTTTCAAAGAGTCCAGTACATTAAATGCAGGATTGGCTTCCTGCAGCTGCACTGTGGAGCGTTTTGAGCCGGGTGTGGTCCACACCTGACCACACCTGCCTGTGTTTACCTGTGCAGTTTAGCATGAAGCTATTTCAAAATGTTGTGAAAGCGGGCAGAATAAAAACAGTGCTGTATGATGCGTCTCTGCCGCCTCACTGCAGCTCCTCCGCTCTCTCTCCTCAGCTTTCTGCTGGTGAACAGCGTGGCCCTGCACGGTGACGGCTGCCCCATCTGCCAGTCGGTGGAGAAGGAGCTGATCAAACTCTCCAGAGACCTCAACTGTTCTCTTCAGGTGGGAGGAAGTCTCTGCAAGTCAGTAGCTCACCTTCACACTGTCAGCACTTGGAACGCGCTCTGCTGCTGCCGGTGCTCATGAAGTGTGAAAGACTCGAGTCGAGAGAGGAAGGAAATAAAAAAAAAAAAAAGCTCATATCTAAAGCTCAGTCGCACCTGCAGCAGGAGTTTTGTTCTTTTTTTGTACATTGAAAGTGACGAACAGGAGGAGAGGGATATGAAAATGTCAGCTGATGTTGTCTTTGTGCAGAACTCGCAGGCGGGCAGCGGAGTGACGGACAGCTGCGAGGGCTCGCAGGTCTACCCCCCCACGCCGCCCATCATGCTGCAGGTAAACCACAAGTGTCCTCTGAGCGAAGACCTGAAGCTTCAGACGCTCCGGTCGAAACATTTAGCAGGAAAAGGATTAGAGCTAAAACGATTAGTTGATTAAAGGATACGTCTGGACGCCCACAAACTCTCATTGAAGGGTTATCGGTCAGTGGGACTGTTCTTCCTGTCTGTCACAGAAAGAGGGAAATTCATTCAGTGCTGGAAGTACATTTACTCAAGTACTGTGATTAAGTACAACTCAGATACTTTCTACTTCCACTCCACTACATTTCAGAGGGAAACATTGTACTTTTGTATCTGTTACCTTTAGTTACTTTTACACACAAAACACATGAAAATGTAAAAGCGCAGCTGAAACGACTCGTCGCTTGATTAATTAGTTGATTGAAAATGATTTTTGAATCATCTTTAAGAGAAAACATCTCATGGTTGCAGCTTCTCACGTGGTTGATTCGCTGCTTTTCCTTTTCATTCTCGTAATAATGTGGATTTATTTGTAATATTTTGGAATTTTAGACTGATGGTCGAACAAAAAAAAAAGGTTATGGAGGCGTCACTTTGGGCTCTCTTGTGACGACATTAGAGGGGATCTCTTCACAGACGGTATGCAGAAGAGGAATGACTGCAGTGAGCAGTAATGGTTTCACACACCGACAGGCGAGTGAAGACTGAGCTGAAGAAACCCCTAAAATGACTTTCTTAGAGTAACAGACCCAGCAATTAACAGGTTCATCTAAAAAGTGCTAAAGATCAACTTGAGACCCTCTTGGGGTGGGATCACACCAGCCGCGGTGTCTGTCAACGTGCTGACGTACACAGTAGTCAATACTACATTAGTACTCGTGGTTCCAGCCACACCTGTCCTCAAACTCTGCCCTAATTGTCACCTCAATGACGTACCTGCACAGCTCCATGACTGTGGCTTCCACAGCTGTGACACTACATAGAAGAAATGTGGCCATGGACACCTGCCAGAGAACTGAAAATGGCCTCAGTGGAAGCTCACGTAGGCGTCTCCAGGACCAAATTTTGCCTCAATGACACACAGACTCACAAGCTGTCACGACCTGTGATGAAATAATAGCAGTTGTTAGTTGCATCACTGATGGTGTGAACTCAGTGCTGTGCATCCAAATACTGCTGAGACCCACAGGACGACCTTTAAAAGATCCAGAAGTTTCTAAAAAGAACAAATATGCCAGGCTGAATTTAGGAGAAATGAAAATAAAATTATAAAATTCTGCATGTTTACGACGAAGAGGCTGAATCCTTACAGTTTTTTTTGTTTGTTTTATTAATGAACAAATTCCATTTTCACCCTTGATTAATCTGTTGTTTCTTTCAAGTGTTTCTAATACGTCAGAAAATAGTGAAAATCACCCACTAGGACAAGCTCAGTAACATCAAATTACTCTTTTTGGTCGACCAGCCGTTGATAGACCTTCAGCTCACAGTCGCGTGAAGCACACAGCAGCTGCAAATCCTCACATCTGAGAAGCTTGAACCTGCAAACGTTCTGTAGTTTTCTTTGACAAATGACTGCAAACAGTTGCTCGGCTGTCAGATTGATGATTCATTTTCAGTCGATCGGCTAATTTATGATTGAATTGTTTTCGCAGACATGATCCAGTGAACCAACAGTCTCCTGGCTGCATGTTTGTTGTCGTAGCACTTCATAAACTCCCCTCGTTCCTCTCTAGTGTTTCCAGAACTGCTAAACATCATTTAAGAGTGAAAATGTCTTCCCTGCTCTCCAGCACTATCCTCTGTACAGAGTGAGCGACGCCGGCTGCACAGGACTGGACGCTGCACCGCCGGAAGAGCGACACCTGCTGTTCAGAGAGAAGTATGACGTGTTGTCGAAGGAGGCCTCTCAGAGGGTGAGTGCTCTGCAGTCTGATCACGCCGCCTCTGCTGGGTTTTTTTCTCTCTCTCTCTCAAAGCACGGATCTCTTCTGAAGCGCTCTCGTCCAATTAGAACACGGTGCAGCCGTCTGCTGTCAGAAAGGGTCCCGTACAGAGGCAGCAGATGATGATGATGATGATGTAAGCGAGCCGCAACCGGTCTGAGGTAGATGTGTGTTTTCTCTCCTCAGCTGCTGCAGTGGTTTAAGCCCCGCCTCATCCTGAGTGGACACACCCACAGCGGATGTGAGGTTCTCCATGACAACAAGTACCCAGAAATCAGCGTGCCGTCCTTCAGCTGGAGGAACCGAAACAACCCCAGCTTCATCCTGGTGAGTAACGATGACAGCATCCGCCGCAGAGTGCCGCTGCGAAGTGGGTCACTAAGAGGTGATGTCAGCCAGTGACGGTGAATGATTGAGGAGCGTGACTCTGTTCATGGGCTTCAGCTCTGAAGCAGCGATGATCAATGTTTTTCTAATAACAAAGCATCAAATGAGGCCCTGCAGACGATTATCAATCAGATTTATCCCAAGTTTCAGTCCACAGTTTTACTGTTTAGGTCCCACAGGTGCAAAGTAACCAAGTACATTTACTCAACTACTGTACTTCAGTACCATTCTCAGATACTTGATCTTTACTTGAAAATTCCATTTTATGTGATTTATGCTGCACCACTGCAATTCTGTGGCAAATATTGTGCTTCTAACTCCACTACATTTATTTTAAAGCTTCAGTTACTCTCAGATTCAGAAAATATAACCTGCAAATAAAAGATGATCAATTGTTTCAGATTAAATGACCCAGCGGTACGTAAAGTAGTTAAAGGTAGCGCCACCTGTACCAGCTGCAGCATTAAAGGCACACTGTGCAGGATTTTCCTAAAAAAAACATGGACTCATACAAAATAATCCCTCTCAGTCATCACTTATGACCCCTGAGAAGTGTGTGGCGTGTCTGTATCTGCAGAGACTCTCTTTGGGACGTTTCTGAGCTGCAGCCTTTGGGCACTGGGTGTGTAACCTCCAGCCAATAACAGCATTCAGGTGACATTCAGGTGTCAGACTGTAAGCAGCACGCATTCAAGAGGAAGCTACGTAAATGATGGACACAGCACCGAAAACTGTTTCATCCTGGTTTTTATGATCACTCCATGTCTTCTGTATGTGAAGCACTTGGTGCGTGTCATTTCTTCGCTGTAGCACTTTGAGCTACATTTATTTTATGAAAACTTCTACACAAATACGTTCCTTTATCTCCTCCCCAGATTTCAAAATGTGATATAGTGACCCAAAAACCTGTTATTCCTAATAATCCTTAAATTTTGAACAGAAATTGCAAACTCAGTTTAACTGCAGGGTCCGTTTGGCAGCTGCTCTGGAGCTTTGGACCAGATCACATGATCATCAGACACAGAGAGTTCACCCAGCTGTCACGGACCTGAGAGCGTCCAGTTTTCTGAGCACTTTAGGACATCTTGTCCGTACTGTAATGTATTTGTTGTATTTCTGTATTTGTTTTGAAACAGCGCCCTTGAGCTGTGTTATCGGGGGCTATAAGGCCTCAGGGGTCGCATCTTTAAATAATCAAACTGAGACCAAAATCTGCAGCGACCTCACATTTTCTATTTTTGGAGGCCCCCTGGTGGCCGAGGGCCGCCTGTGCAGCTGTTAACACTGACCATCACCTGAGCCGTTTGTCCTCCTGCTCTCTCCTCGCTCCTCTCAGGCGTCGGTGTCGCCCGGCAGCTACGCTCTGTCCAAGTGTTTCCTGCCGGAGGAGAGCACGGTGATCGGCGTGTACTGCTCGGCCGGCGCCTGCCTGCTGCTGCTCTTCCTGGCTCACTGCATGTGGATGAAAGGCCTGCTGCAGTGCCTCAGCCTCTGCCTGCTGGGGAAGCACAAGTCGCTGTGAACCACGTTACCCAGAGTGCACCTGGTCCCAGGACAGAGCCGTGGAGGTGGAGGTGGAGAATACCTGACGTGAGGATTTGCAAATGTGACGCTCCTCTTCTGAACGGGTCGAAAATCTGTTCATAAAACCTCGATTTGTTTGTCCAAATGTCTTGCGGCACTGTGAAGGACACGAATATGTGTTTTAAATGTGTTTAAAGGACTTTGTCCCTGCTGCTGCTGGTGATGATGATGGTGGTGATGATGATGATGATGGTGCGGTTGTAGCCTGGGACGGCGCAGCAGACGTGGGCCATCATCACACGTGTTCGTTTTACCCTCGTCGGGAAACAGCTGGAGCTGATTGCCTCGTGAAAATGAGGCATCAGGACGTTTTCAATCACAGAAAAGTAACTTCACAACAGTTTTGCTGTCACTGGCCGAATATTAGAAAGTACACACACGTGGTATTCCAGTAAGACAACTCAAACAAGTACATATGTAAATACTACCTGTCCCTGGTCTGACTGAAGGTGGTGAAGTCAGATGGTGGTTTATGTCTCTTCACTCTGATGTTACCTGTGACCTGATGTAAACACGCTGCTCATCTCGCACTCTGAACACCTGTTTCCGTTGTTGGTGTCTGGTTAATCCACCCGGGTTTCTCGTTTTTATGATGCATATCTGAATATATTTATTGCTGACATTCTGTGCCAAATGTTTGTGAGGGTTTTTGCCAAATTGTCAAAACGTTTCTGATGAACTGAACATGAATAAATCAGGATCTTAAGGTCTGTTTTAGAGAGTGATGGTGTCATCATGTGTTACGCCTGGTTCTCCAAAACACAGGAAGAGACGGACACAACATCGTGTTAATCAAAGGAAATGAAAGTGATGAAGGCAAGATCATCTAAAGAAAGCGGTGAAATAAGAACTAAATATAAAATACAGTTAACAATTGACAAGTTCAAACTCCCTCTTGCATTGATATGAAAACGTGAGACTATAAATTTGTCAACCGTCAATCATCAATGAGCCCCAGTGTTGGATTTTTAGGATTCATCGATATGATGAAGTACTTTGATCTGTCAGGTATTTCAGTGACTGGATTATTCCAGCATCGTCCTGCGTCTTCAGGTCGACGGTCCGAAAGCAAAATATACTTTAAGTGAGGCCAGAAAAAGCTTTTTTAAGAGTTTTAAAACTTTTCTGTGGATTCTTCATCTTGTTTCTCAGAAAATGTTTGTTATCGTGACACACAGACTTGTATAAAATGTCGTTTTTGATGCAGAATTTGATCCATGCCGCCCTCTCTTCATCCCCTTTGTGACCGGGATGAATTTCATCTGGAAACTCGGTGAAGGATAACTTCAGACCTTCCTCACTGCATCAGGAGTGACCTAATATAACGTGAAACTGAGCTACTTTTCAAATATAATCCCTCGTCTGCTCTTAATCAGACCTCATTTTGTTGAAAAGGCCCCTGAACGCCACATTAGGCCCACACAGGTGATTTTTTTTTTTTTTTAACGATTCCCTTGATTAGACCTCTTTGCTTGACGTCTCCCTGACTGTTCGCTTCACAGCACTGAAATAACCCTTGGATCACACTGTGAACACACACTGCGACTAATTCTCTGCACCTTTAACCTGAGCAGAGGGCCAATCAGACAGAGACCGAGCACACCTGCGAGGGGCCTTCAGTCAGAGCCAGGAAACGTCAGGATATCTCAAAAGGCCTTTTTCACAGGAAAAGCACAGCTGTAAATAATAAAATGAATGACGGCTGAGTTCCATTTAGCTGCTTCAGGTTCAGGGTCCCGGCGTCGGCCATGCTGGCTCACAGGGACACCTGAATGGAATGAGGCCGAGGCTGATGTTATTACTACCACCTGTGCTCTTCCTGCTCTGAGACAGGTCTGTATTTACACCCAAACAAACCCACTCAACTACTGTACGCACGAGCTCCAGTGCAGCATCCGCGAAACAAACCAAAAAGAAAGAGCAAAACAACAAAACCAAAAAAGAAGAAAAAAACAACAAAAAAACCCCTCCGTGGTAACAAATCTGGACACAACTGGACACCAAGATGGAAATAAAGCAAAGTCCTCTAATGTGCCTCTTTATTTAAAGAAAATAAAAATGTCATTTAATCATCCTCCCAGGCCAAACAAGGTTTTTGCACCTCCAGTCAGTTCACTCTCTGTCGGGGATAGACGTGTACTGTAGCAGAAGAAAAGGCTGATGCTGTTTGTACAAGGAGAAGAGCTCGTCTTGTTGGGTGCTGCTCACACATTCATAGTGCCTGTGCCATTGGTTATGGCTCCAAAGGACCAAAGAATCACTAATATTGCACGCTCTCATTTATTCATCTCCATTCTAAACATGCTTTCCTATGTGTGTATGTATACATATTTACCGTATACATACATAGGTATGTACACCTAGGCACACACATAATTAAACATGTATAATTGTACATATATATTTATATAGACCTATAAATTTACATGTACATACATTTATAAAATTTTACACACAACGCACACCCGTCCTCACGCGCGCACGCACACGCACACACACACAATGCGTCTGTGAGTCTATGTTTGTTTTATGTACACATGCGCACAGGCACGCACATCAGTACAGATCTCAGACACACTTCATATCGAAAAAACGTTGGTTCCTATTAAAACAACACCAGGTTGCAATTTGGACACTTTCAATGGATTTCCAATGTTTGTTTAAAGCTGTGAAATTCAAAAAAAATAAAATAATAATAATTAAAAAAAAAAAAAAAACATAAGAGGAGGAAAAATAAAACCAACGAAAGAAAAAAAAAAGGCATGGCGCTGCAACATCTGGTCTTCACTGCAGGTAAGTGGTTAATTTGCATAATGTATACAGGTTTTTAGGATTTTTTCCCTATTTTTTATTTTTTACTAAACAGCATTTCCTTTTTTTTTATAAACCAGAAAAAACTAAACTCTACAGAGAAAGTCCCCTACCCGCAGTCTTCCGCTGCTGATAGAGATTGACATCAAGCTGTACAGCGCAGTCGAAAACATACTTACATCTGAGCTCATTTACAGGTACAGCCATAATCAAGGCACAAAGATCTACAAGTAGATTTGTTTTTCTTTCAATTAAGTTGTACAAAATAATATTACATTTTACAGTCTGTACAGGATAATTCAACCTTGCACAGTGTACAAGTTAACAAAAAACAAAACCAAAAAAAAAAAAAAAAGAACAATACATTTTTCTCTCCCCTCCCCCCCTCCCTCCCTCCCTCCCCCCCTCCCGTCCCATCAGTATCTCTAAGCTAAAAGGATGGTTTGTGTGGAAAAAGGAGGCAGGTCCGAGTCCGTGGAGGCAGCAGGGCTAAGGTGCGGAGAGCTCAGTCCCTTTTCCTTCATTTAAATCCTTCTTGGCGTCGGCGGATTTCCTGCCCCCCTCCCACTTCAATCTCTCGCTCCACACGTCTCTCGGCTGCTCGGTGCACCCTGCAGCTCGGCAAGCTAACATCGTGACAGGGTAATAAATATTGTGATGCTACATTGTGTGTATGCTTCCTCTGGAGAAAAAACAACAACAACAACAACAACAACAAAAAAAAAAAAGTTATTAAGGAACCTGATGCAAAGTGCATTTATCTCTTCATCCACTCGGTGCCCCTCCGTCCGCTCCCGACGCTCTCCGGCGTCGCCGTCCAATCGTGTTCCACGCGGAGAGGAGAGGCGGGTCAGAGGGGGTGACGGGGCAAAAAAAGAAAAAAGAAAAAAAAGAAAAAAGACGGGGGGGGGGGGCAAAGGTCGTGGTGGTGATGCCAGCTTTAACCGGCAGGTGACACACAAACATAAACACACACACATGCACTCGCTCACATGGCATTCCTCCTTTTCAGCACACACACACACACACACACACACACACACACACACACACACACACACACACACACACTGCCTCTACACTAAGGTCCTGTAGGTGTGTTTTTATGTATCCACACCCATCAGTCCAGGTCCAATGACAAAGCCAAAAAACAGAAGGGCACAAAGGGGGAAAAAAAAGGAGGTAGCCCAAGGCTTAGTGGAATGACAAAAATCAAGGCATTCAAAAGGAAGGATTAAAAGAAAAAGAAGAAAAAAAAAAAAATAAGCGGCACGCAACAACTTTGTTCCCCAACCTTCCGTTCACGGCGGTGAAATGGGGATGAATCGTTCTCAGAGAGAGAAAAAAAAGAAGTACAAAAAGCTAAGAAGTCAAGAAGAGGAAGAGGATTTGACACACTTCAGTAGTACTTCATAGTCCTCGACAGGAGGGGTGGTCAGGGGCTGTTGAGGGTTTCTTTGGGGGAGGAGGGGCGAGGAGGAAGAGGAGGAGGAGGAGGAGGAGGGGTAGGAGGAGGAGGAGGAGGAGGAGGAGGAGGAGGAGGAGGAGGAGGGGTTCGTCAAGGATGCAGAATGGTGGAGAAAAACACAGAAGGCTGACGGAGGCGGTCTCCCATCACAAGAGTTCGTACTGCCGCAGGTGCATTCTCTGGATGATGTCCCGGCAGTCGTTGAACACCCGCCGGATGTTCTCTGTGTCCACGGCGCAGGTGAAGTGGGGGTAGCAGTAGTGTCTGCCGTCGCCACTCGCAGTGCTGATCCGCTGAGGAGGAGAGACAGGACACGCGTTAGCCGGGCGGAATGTAACCTGAGACGCCTTCCAGCGCTTTTGGCCATTTTTGACCCTGAAGTCTGTTGAGCTAGCCTCTGAGTTCAGTCCTCAGGTGTGCTGCTCTGTCGTTGTTCCTGACCTTTGACCTTCCTCTTCACTTCGGCCTTTAACTAACGAGCTGTTGGCTCCTGATACAGTCCTGAAGCGTTTCTGCTTTTGCACTGCAGCACTTCTTTTAATTTTTGTCTTTTAATTGATTTTATACGATTGACAGAAGCGTTTTATCAAAGCTACATAAAACACAACAGCTGGTTTGTATTTGGCATGAAAATGCTGAGTTAGGAATTAACGGCACACGGCGGCTCGTGGCTGGACATTCATTAACTTCAGCGCACTTCAAACAGTCCGGACGGACGGTCAGAGAAACACTTACAAGAAACTCGTCTCGGATGAAGAACTTAGCTCTCGTCACTCTCGGGTCTTCGCCGGGTTCAGGAGTTGCTGGAAGAAGAACAGATTGACAGTCAGCGCTAACGGACGTGACGAGGGGCTCCATCAGTGCTCCGGGGGTGTTAGCGCGGCACAAACCTTCATTTGGTATGGTGTAGCGAGCATATTCGGGGAAGTAGTCTTCAATTTTGGATTTTCCAGCTAATACTTTCTCAGCCAGCATGTCCTGCTTGTTCAGGAATAATATGACCGATATAGTGCGTAACCATCTGAAAAACAAATCCACAAACAACAACAACAACACCGTTAAAACCAGATTATTCATGCGATGAACACATGAGAAAGGAAACCACAGGGTTCATGTTGCACAGAATATTATCTGATGGACAGTTTTTGGCCTTTTTTTTACTCCATTAAACTACACAAATTCCCTTTACATTAAGTATCAGAGATTAAATGTGTAGGTAGCAGGTGTGACAGGTATGACATGTCCCTCCTGGACCTGACACGCGGATCAAACTTCACTCATGTTTCTGACTCGCCTGTTGTTCCAAATACTGCGGAAGAGGTCCAGAGCTTCCCGTAGCCTGTTGGTGTTGTTGTCTTCCCTTATTACCATGTTGTAGCTGCTGCTGGCCACCACAAAGATGATAGCAGTGACGTCTAGAAGGAGAGGAGAGGAGAGGAAGGACATGAGGACGGCTCTGTGACATCACACGTGTGCGCAGGAAAACCCAAAAATAACAGGTGAAGCGAGGCTGAGGCTGGCGGAAAAAACTTAAAGGCGGACAAGATGTGATGGGAGGAGAACGTGCCGTCGGCCGAGGACGTACAGTGCGGCTGTTTGAAGAGGAACGGGAACAAAAAGGCTCAAAGTCTCACCGTTAAAGCACTGGATCCATTTTCTCCTTTCATCTCTCTGGCCCCCAACATCAAACATGCTATGGAGGAGACAAAATACTGGGTCAGACACAACAACACACTCGCTGCTGCCCTCTTTCATCAAAGAGGGTACGTAGGTACATACTGCACTGTAGCTGGCTGGCCTCAGAGCAGTTTTATTTTAACGATTATTCAGGTGAAGATTCTTTTTTTTTTTAAGGTCTTCACGACAGATTTTGTGTGTTGAGCTGGAATCTGCTCCTGGTCTTGGGTCTGCTTTGCAAGACGAAACCCTCGCTCTTAACGGGACGAGTCTGGATCCATGAATAATCAATTAATGAATAAATAATATAGGACAGCATGTTTGCACTCGGTACACTGTGTGACCCTGGCTGGATGTTCGCAAGTCATCAGAGCTGAATAATGTTAAATGTGCACCCAAAAGGAAGTCACGTCCCAGAGCGTGTACATCAATCATTCAGGATGATATAATTTGATACAAAGGCCCGTTTCAGATGGTAGAATGAGTCTGTTGTGTCTGCGACGGCGGAACTGGGTCATCTCATCTGACAACATCAAAGCAGTTACGAAACATTTACTCTAACTTTTATTGACTGCTCCTGTAACTGCAACCGATTGGTCAATAACTTTGAGCCGGCTCAGAAATCACACCGGTCGACCGCAGAAGATTCACTTTGCGTTTCGGACATTTAGATGTTCTCTTCCACCTCAGCTCCCAGCCGCCGAGCGGCTTGGGGTTCAGCGATTTGTTCGAGGACACACTGCCATTACGGGGTGCATTTATATTTATGACAGACAATTCATTTCAGGCTCTCAACACGAGGACAAGGTAAATATAGCAAGAACACCCGAGAGGGCAAATGTTTTAAAAAAGCGGATCGCCTCAAAAATGTTTGGTGGCAAATTGATCACAGAAACTGGAAAAACGCCTGGGGAGCCTCCTCGGGATCGACGTCACTTCCTTCAGTGGGCCGTGCATGTATTCCTTCTATAAAGGTGTGAGTAAAAGGTGAGGTGGAAGCACACTGATGATCGTGACTTTCATGTCAAAGTTATGTTCTTCTAAGATGCTAACAAGCTACTTTGTTTCCAGATCGGTGGCAGAGGTGCTTCATTTTCCTTGAATTATCAGCATGATCGGTCTTTGACTAAGCTGAATGTTTGGAAAAAAGTGTTATTCGATAAAGAATACACTATCAAAAAACAAATACACCAACAAAGTGGGAACGAGTCTTTATCTTGCGTTCACGTGTGAGTGAAAGCTGAGCAAGACTTACTGAAAGTTCACTTTGTCTACTTGGAACCTCGTCTCGAAAATCCCTGAAGTTAACACTCGGCAGCGTAGCAGGTCCTGCAAAACATGGAAAAGAGGATATGACCAATTCAGTAAAATTCATGCAAAGCAAACTTACAGAGGCAGTTTACGAGTGCTTGAGTGTGCTCATTAATGGCAGGACTGACCTGGTCCGTTGGTGTGTAGTCGTTCTGTCTTACGGAGTCAATTCTGTCCAGGAAACTGCAAAGAGACGAGCAGAACAGCTTAGCATTTGCACTAACTTCTATAAATTTCAGACTGCGGGGACACAACGATTATTATCCACAACTACATATAACCATTTAATGTCACTACGTATAAAAACTAGGAAATTGATGAGATTTGTGTCCATAAATGCTGATACGCTGAATCCACAAAGAGTCATAACGAACTAGCAAACAGGGAACCAGAGCTCATCTCGCAGAGAAAGCCAAGGCCACTCTCATACTACACCAATGCAAACACAATTTTATCTATTTATTGAGCCTACTATTACCTGCAACCTTCAAATCACAACTGTTCCATCATTCATGAAACCTCTCTGTTGCGCTGCATCATTTTGAACTGTTATTTAGACGTTCATGTGAGCTACACAGGATGCTGCAAAAGGCGGCCGCCATGTCTAACTCCCTGTAAAGGCTCTGCAGGCCGGTGTTAAGGCAGCTGGTTGCCACAAGAGGGCAGGGCTGCTCAGTCTGGGCTATTTTGGTCTGTCTCTAGCCAGAGTGATTACATAAGGCGGTTATTGTGGAGGTTAGACAGCTTGCTGTTGCCGTCTCTTCACTACTGAGAGAGCATGTGCAGCAGCGGCAGCAGCAGCGGCAGCAGCTGCAGCTGGGCCTCTCTGCAGCACAGCAGGCTCAGGACACCGAGGCTGGGGACGCACGGTCACACAGGCCCCTGGATGGTCTGGACCACACCATTAAAAGATTCAAACAATGCTGGTCTAAGGGCCAAAATGTGTATAGACTAAAAGAAAAAGGCCCAGCTGTGGACAAGGCACTTACAGAGACAAGGTGCATTTTAATACACAACACAAAGCTTTACAACTAGACAGACATGTAAGCACTTTTCCATTTTCCCAAAAACAGTCATTGAACATTCAGTAAGTCTCTCCAGAAAACGAAGCCATGTAGCTTTCTGTTAGCTGAACTGACTTAGATGGGGCAACAGTCAACCACACCAGAGTCTGAAATCAACCAAGGCCCACAGCAAAAATGCCCTTGAAAATACGAGCGGTACAAATACTTTTGTCAGCATGAAATGCAAAACTGTTTATCTCAAAAAGAACTTAAATACCCCTAAAAGTCACAGAAAGGAGACATGAACCTCTCTCTCCCTTTCTCTCTCTCTCAAAAACAATCACTATTTTGACATTTCTTTCAGTAATATTTTAAAGCAAAAATGGCAAAAATCTCAAATGTGAGAACTCTTTGCTTGTCTTCTCTTTAGCATCTTTTGGTTCTGTACTGTTGGACAAATCACGCTATAACAATACCTCACTTCGCATAATTGTGACAAGCATTTCCATACATCATCATACATCAGAGAGACAAAGGTGCATCAAGTGTCTCTGGAGGGGCACAGTTCCCAGCCTACAGCTGAAGTTGGAAAGTGAGTCCTGTATGCAGGACACACTTGGACCAAACAGCCATCTCACCATCCCTCATTTTTCACCCAAACAGTCTGTGGCTTCTGGATGTCACAAGACAGTCAACACGGCTCCAGCGTACAAGAAACCTGACGGGCATAAGAGCGGTCGTCAGGGTTTCCGTACGCTTTCAGCCAGGCGGGGTTTGTCAGTTCATTCTCAATTCAGCCCTAAACGTAGCGCACCTCACACACCCGTGTAGAACTCCATGAATGAATGCTCTATTATGAACCATTAGATAACGGAAACGCTGCTCATGTGCTCCGACAACGTTTTCATCACACCGACTTTATTTCTGCCTCGCACAGTCCACCCAAAAGGAAAGTAAGGCTGTTTCTGAAAGAGCGCTGGACTCTGTCACACAGGGGTCACGTACAGTAGATGCTTCCACTGTATCACTAGACACAACACACACAGCACGGAGGAGAGGACGGCCGCTAACTTTCATGGGGACACATTACGCAGGATGAGCTGTCTACATTCAGCTCGCTTTAAAAAAATAAAAGATCTCTGCCTGCATATGATTAGGTCTGCGATGGAGTACTATTACACTAATGATTCATCTATTAATTGGTTTTATTGACTTGTTGATTTAGTTCTTAAATGTCACAAAAATGACAAACGCACGCCACATCACCACAGCTTAGAGTCAAATCTAAAAATATGCTTATTTAGTATTTTAGTGGACCCTAAACTATGGACAGTGTTTTTTAACAGAAGAGTCCACGCCACGTCTTAACTCGCAACTTAACCTTCGGATGGTTGTCACTTTTGCAAAATTGAACTGATTTTAGACCTTAAACTTATCCTCAACTTTATCCGCTCTAAGACCTTCAATACCCGAAATTTTAAGACAACCTGAGGAGTTTATGACAGAGCATGGTTTTAATAACAGGTCAGGTGCTCATACTTTCTGTTACCCCTTAGTACAAATCTAGTGTTTCCCCACATACAGACTTCACTTCGGCCATATTTGGCCAATCGTGGCCATCCACCATTGATAAACTAGTGGACAGTGTCCCATCGCTCTGCCCCTCCAATCGACCGACAGTCGCACATGCTCTGCACAGAAAAACAGACAGAGGCGTTCCCTGGTAAACGTCCCTCCTGCAAATGCACTACTTATGCTGCGACCTCTCCTGTTTAATGCAGGCTGTACTTGTGCTGTTGTTTTGTGAGAACTTCTAAATGCACCTGGTTGGTGCTGATGTGATTCGGTATCACGTTGGTTCTACTGTTTCAACCCAGGCTACATCATTAACGGCACGTCTCCTCCACACACGGCTCTCTGCTGCCGTGAAAACGCACTCGCAAGTGAAAAAAATCCAAAATGTGAGTTGTGTTTTTTGGGTGACTTTATAAAACATGCTGCTGATGAAGATAGTCAGCAGGGCGGACACACACACACACACACACACACACACACACACACACACACACACACACACACACACACACACTCCTCGCGACCCCTTGTCAGAGTTGCTCATCTGCGAGTTGTGAGCAGTTCATCTGCACTTTGAGTTTCTCTTCTCAGATTGTTTCATGTGAGGAATTTAAGAGGCCTGAATAAGTAAAACTGACTGATGTTTCACAAAGAGCTGCAAAGATTACAGAAAAGTAATGAATAACTAGATAGATAAATAAATATAAAATAAAAATACACACACAAAAAAATCAATGAACCACTAGGTTCAACCAGCAACTCCATCTATGACCAAGAACATGATAACTATTTCTACTGACTATAGAGGGCAGCAGTAATTGGAGGCAGCTGTTGATGCCCATGAGAGTATCAACGGACAGAACATGAAGACTAGAAGGTGATGTAAACATGCAGGTTTCCAAACAAGGCTCTCAAAAACAAATGCCCAGATTTCCCAAAACCCAAATTCCTTATGTCAGACAAAACCTAAAAATATTCAGCTCATCATCACATAAAAGAGACAGAAGCAGCAAAGGAAACTTGAAAAAACTTTGGTATTTTTGCTTAAAAAAAAAAGAACTGAATCACTATTTTTAATTCTATTACCAAAAAAGTTGCCAATTACTTTTCGATCGACTAACTAACTGAGGAACATGCAGACATCTAGTGGCTTGTACTTCGGCTCTGACTTCATACAACATACATCAAGAACACACATTTAGCAAATCACACAATTAATTGCATTTATTTGTCAATTAATGCTTCCCTGGAAGTAAGACGAACACCACCAGCAAACGCACTGAACTGCACTGGAAGCTGAGTATCACACACACACTCATCTCCCCTGAGCAGACAGACACTTACTCACACACAAAAACAGGCAAAACCTCCAAAAACCTTCAGCTTTTGCCCCATCACTGCAACAATGTGAGAGTATTTTTAGTCAGCCTTGCTTGCAGAAACCTAGCAAGGTTATAATTACTGAGCGCTTTCTGACTGCCGTGTGACAGATGTACTATTGGTAGAGCACTGGAGAGCCAAATATAGTCCTCATACCCAGCAGGAAAAAAAAGAACAAGGGTCCCAGATCAAGGAAGAGCGGTAAAAAAGATGACTGGTTACCGAGTGGCATCCAGTTAAAGCCTCATGAAAAGGTTTGGGTGCAGTTTTCGGTGACTACCGCTGTTCTGGTCGAGTGCTACAAACAAACGAGCTGGGTTTCAGGTCCGGGGAAGTCTGTGGTTTCTGTCGCTTTCTTCAATTTCCTCCCAGAGCAGTTCTCTACTGGCATCAGACTGTGTGATCACAGTTGCATGTGATGTGGGCATTTTGTCAATTTTGTGGATTGGAGGGCTAACAGGCCAGCAGTTTTTCTGCTATGTTCTCGGTATGTGTGCAGTAAATATACGGCAAATTCTGATTTATCATTTGTTATGAATTTGGTCACAAGGCTTGTGTTTTTGTTTTCCTCCACTTAAAAGTCTCTTCAAAACCATCAAACCACACTAATCCAGCTGTGATTACTCATTTATCGTTTTATCCTTACACACCGGCTGCCTCTGCCCCCATCCCGTAAAAAGGCCTTGTACTATTCCATGAGCTTGTTCTTAATTGGCAGGTTGAAAAAAAAAACCTCCTCTACTATCTTGTCTATTACAGTCCCTCTCTTTCTGTCTGCAGGGCTGGGTTGTCTCTGTATTTAGCCAAAACACATTGTACTCGTCCTGCGGGCCAGTTTGTGTTGCTATGTATAGGCTTTGTTGTGGACGGTATCACTTGACTTGGCCTGGGCTTTCTGTGTTGTTGGCCTCATCTTTCCATAAAACACAGACACAAGCATGAATCCAAACACACACACACACACACACACACACACACACACACACCGATATGTTGAGGGACAGTGGATGCGGGGGGGGGGGGGGCCCTCAGGCCTCAGCCCCCACGTGGTCCAGGTCACATGTTGCTGCCCATTGAGCAGAAAAGGGGGGTAGAGGGAAGATGGTGGTTGTAGTGGAGAGGCAGAGGCATTAAAAGGTTTCATACCGGGGCTTGGGGACATGGGTCATCCAGCTCCACGGGGGCTTCTCCCTGAACCAGAGCCGTGATACGAGCTCTAGTGCCATTCGTTCGCTTTCAGAGAGCCACAACAAACAAATAAACAAACAGGCCTAAATACAAAATAAAGCGACAAGCAGAATAAAGAGGCCGGCTGGGGAAGATGTGAACCAAACAGCAACAATTTCATTTAAACATTCAAATTTAAGCCAAAACAAACTGTGTGTATCAAGACAACACACACCCAGAAACAAAGAGCATGTTGTGAACGTGTACAAGAGGACAAAGACAGTGAGAAACGCAACGACGCCGGAACAAAAACTGGAAAAAAAGTGCCCTCAAAGCAAGCTTCACATCAGCTAACAGCACCCAGCCTCATGTGCTCATTTGATAATTGGGTTGACTTTTTACAAATAGTGGACCATCTTTAATTAGCGGCGCAGAGGATCCGATCAATAGTTTCCATATTTTGAGCCGCTCAGGCCAGCATAATGGACTTTCACTTTAGTCTCCAGCTGACTGGTGACAACGCTTTAAAACTCACTGCTGGACACGGGAGCAGAACCAGCACACTGTCTCCAGCCAGTAAAGCCTTATTTAAATGTTTTTCTTTGGGCCCATCCACATTTTTCTGTGTCACATTTACTGCAGTTCAGCTTTGTGTTATGTTCATGCCAAAGAGAGCAACTTCAAGTAACAATCTATGACATTAATTTGGAGGAAAAAAATGAGTACGAGCTGTAATATTCACTATTGCTGCATTAAAAAAAAAAAAGAAAGAAAGAAAGAGCGCCACTTCAGCAACTCAAATTTCATTGACAAACAATTGACATAAAATGGCATCACTGCACCGACCACACACTCTGACTAACAAATGATCTCTGGGAAGTGAAAAGGCAGAAACATGACCGTAACAACTGCTCATTACTAAACAGGACACTGAACATACAGATTTTAAAGGAGCAGGATTGTTATTTAGATCTAGGACTGCAGCTAACAATTATTTTCATTATAATTCTATTTAAAAAAAAAAACAAAACGTGAAAACCATCTTTAAAAGCGCAATGCAATTTCCCAGAGTTCATGTGTCTCAGTGTGTCCGACCAAATGTCCAAAATCCAAAGACATTCAGTTTACAGTGTGATCTATAACAGTGAGAAGCAGCAAATCCAAACCTGGAAACAGAGAACATTTGGTGTTTTTGCTTGAAATATGACTGAAATGATCAAAATAGTTGCAACATATTTCTTGCTGATCAATCAATTGATTAAATTACCAACAATTTTAACACTACACGATCATTCCTGTCAGACTGTGATCTAATACCTCAACTTTTCCTTCATGCTTCATCGGTCAAAACTCAACCAGTATCACAACAGAACCGGATGCACGACGCAGCTCATCACATAACACACGGTGTCGGAGCACGAGCTGGTACAGCGCGCACAGCCATGTGCAGCAGGACAAAGTGAAGGTGGAGCTGTGCAGGATCCTGGTGGAAAGATCTGAGCCCGGGGTTCAACTCATCCATCCAAACAGGAACACTGTGCAGTTTGGGAGATGGATCTGAAACTGGACAAATCCATCAACGGCTCAGTGGGTACTTCCTAAATATAGGAGCGAGAACGGAGACACTCCTGAAAGTCAAACCAAATCTTGTGTAAACAAAAGTGCCTGCTTTATCTCAAGGCCGCCAATTCGCCTTCCAGGGCCGCATCAAGTCATGGTTTTGAAAGGTGTTGTATAAAAATGTAAAATACATTGTAATGCCCTTTTGTCTCTGCTCAATGTCTGCGTGGACCATTATATTACCTCGGCTTAAAATAGATTCAGCCCCCAGACTCAAGCTACAGTGGGAACACAGGGACTCTGTCAGGCCTGAACCATGTCCCATGTGGAGCTCCCAACTACAGTTCTCACAGTGAAATTGACTTATGGGTTTCTCTAAATAATATTGAGGCCCTACATCGATACGCTATCTGTCAGCTGCTGCATTAGTCTGCGCCAAAAATAGAAAACCAAGTAAAAATAGTCTAATCAACACTATTGAGCAGGTTTCAATTCTCCCTCCTGTAAACAACCGCAGCCTCCATGTCAAATTAGTTGTTCCGCTTGGAAGTCAACCGATGACCCAGTGAAAATGAGCTTTTCCTCTTTTCCCCTAATCAAAAGTCAATAACCAATGACTAATATCAGACAGGGGAGTCTGCAGTATCAGTGCAGATTGCATAAGCCTGAACAGAACCAGGCGGCGATTAGAAATTATCCAAGTCCACACAGGAGGAAATCCATTCTCCATAAAAAGATGGAAAGATAATATCCCTTCTTTATTCTAATTTGAACAGTCTTAATTTACAGATTCTTTGGATGAACACGAGGCATGTGTGCTGTTTGTGTAGTTCACAAACTGGCCTCCGGGTGGCATCCCTTCGCTCCTGCTGCACACAGCCTCCCTTCCACACTGACCCTGCCTGCTTTTAGCAGCTGGGTTCCCATGGAAACCCCAGTCGGTCCATACCACTCCTCTCTCTCTCTCTCTCTCTCTCTCTCTCTCTCTCTCTCTCTCCCTCTCTCTCTCTCTCTCTAAGCCAGGCCACACTTGTATCCTTCCATTCCCAGACTCTCCCATACATCAACACAAAGCAGAACCGTGCTCCGTGCAAGCCTACAACACTGTATGTGTGTCACTGTGTGTGTGTGTGTGTGTGTGTGTGTGTGTGTGTGTCTTTGGTGGGAGGGCACAGCAAATTTAGGCATACGAAGACAGATCATTTTAGAGTGCCACCGTCTCAAACACACAACCAAAAATAAGTCCCGTTTTCAGGCAAGGGGAGGAATGCAATGTGTAGCTTGTAGTATCCAAAGAGACAAAAAGTAAGTAGTAGCTCTGTCACAATCTGACGGACGCAGGTGATAAAGTGGACGTGCAGGGTGATATGAACTGAGGGTCGAACCGTGGGGATAATTGATAAGGATGTCACAACAATGGAGCAGTCAACGGGAGTCCCATGAGCCAAACACACACACACACACACACACAGCAGCTTTATGCACACTGGATTAATTTAACTGGATAAAATTACCAAGGTAGTTTCTTCTGTCATTTGGGTTATAGCAGCAGATCAGGGGGAATGGATTTGGAGTGATTTGATGTGTTGGTGATTAGTGGGATATCTGTGCAGAGTAATGAGCGCAGAGTGTCACTACGTTGCCAATGAACAGGTGAGAACAGCAGGGTCAGAGGAGTAGATTATTCCAGAGGTTCCAATAAGCAGGAACAACTTCTAATTCAGCAGCTGTGTTTTTGATCGTGAGAGCTGCATGTCTTCAAATGCACAGGGTGACAACGTGTATGCTGCTGGTTTCTATATTTTATGGTCTACAAAAAAATAAAGTCAAACTCAACAAACTTAAAACAAAAAAAAGAGGTTCCATCTTTCTTTTTCTTGTGACATTTACTTTATCATGTGGTCCGTAAAATGTCTGAAAATGGTGAAAAATGCCCATCTGAATTTCCTCACGCCCAAGGTCATCAAATGAGTTTTGTCTGACCAACACTGAAAAACCAAAATATGTTTAGTCTACAATCACATATGACAAGAAAAGCACCAAATCCTCACAACGAGAAGACGGAACGAGGGAATGTCTGGCATTTTTTCTAATCAAATAATCGATAAATCGACTTGTGTGAGCTCAGTTTTCTGGTGTTTATGCTCCAGCAGACACAGACAAAGACAAATTAGCAAGTGACATTAACAAAGGAACATGCAAGTACATCACACCTTTGTTTAACTAGTAGCAGCTGTTGAAAAAAAAAATGAAAAAAACAGGTGTGGACTTGAGTTACATTTCTAAATAAATATTGCTTTAGAGTACAGTGTCACTCTGAAGAACCACGACCGCTTATGAGGAACCGGATGTTCCCCTGATATAACATATTCTTTTGTCAGGACACTTTAAGATGGGGCTCTTATCTATTTGGTCAGTGCAGAGGAGAAGCTCCAGAATCTCAGGTTAAGAATACATACAATAAATCATCCAACCAAACTGTTGAACCACGGCTTGTGCTGGAGCCAAATGTTTACTTAAGCTAGCCTCCGAGCTACCTCCTTCAGCCTGGCCTGATGAAACAGCCAACGGCTCAAACTGTCTAGGCAAACAAACCGCTGTGACAGAAAAATAGAAAAGGTTTCTAAAAATAGCTTTGTGACCACATTCCACAGGAGGTGAAAGTTGAGGCTTGTTTGACTAGTGGCGGAGGTGGAGGGAGACCTTATGCCTGGGTGTGGCTGGGCACTGCTAACTGCTAGCCGCACTGCTAGCCAGGCCTGCAGGCTGCACAACCTGCGCTACAGCACACAACCGGGCTAAACTCTGAGCGGGCCATGTGACACAAAAACATGCTAATGTTGATGCTAAACACACGTGGTCATGTGCTTTTTGATGGATTTTGCATGGGTCCGAGTCTGCTGCTGCTGCTCACTCTGATAGGCCGGCTTGGCAGCAACAGGGAGACAGTGTGGAGCTGGGAGCCCCTGTCATGATTAGACAGCAAAATGTCTCCTCGCGTGTCAAACCCTGCTTTGATCAATCCAGCTCCCTCCTCTCTGTCTCTAGCAGTGGCAGAAATGGTTGAACACTGTGTGTGTGTGTGTGTGTGTGTAATACGGGGAGACAGAGCGAGCAGGAAAGCATATGGGTGCATTCATACACTCGTGATGGTTTGTTTTATGTCAGGGCATTAAGGGAAGAGAAGGTATGGCCAGGCAGTGCGTAGTCAGCTCTCCCTCACACACACACACACACACACACACACACACACACACACACACACACACACACACACACACACACACAAAACCAACACAGAGGCGTTTTGTGTCTCACCTTCTGCTACTGACCTTCCCTTTGTTTACAGCGCATTGCCGGGATACTCCCTTTGATTCGGCTGCGCACACGTGACCCTCCGCCAGTTTCTGCTCTGCAGTACTGCTGCTAAAAATAGCCTCAGCTTGCCCTGGCTCCACAGCTAGTTTACATAAGCTCTAAGGGGGGTGGGGGGGAGGTGGAAGGGGAGGGGGAGAAAAGGGAGCGACAGAGAGGGGAGAGAGAGGAGGGGGAGCCTCAGTGAAGAGAGAGAGAGAGGGAGAGAGGAGGAGGAGGAGGAGGAGGCGGGGGTCTATGGACGACCATTCCACAATCTCTGAGCAGGGAACCTGCAGCGCCACTGCTGTCCTCCAGCAGTCTGTGCCTTTACACTCCTGGTCAACAGCAGGGTGTGTACGTGTGTGAGTGAGAGAGAAAGGTATGTGTGTGTGTGTGTGTGTGTGTGTGTGTGTGTGTGTGTGTGTGTGCTGTGTGTGTGTGTGCGTGTGCGTAGTCGGCACACAGGAACAGACTCGCAGATATCCGCCATTCACCAGCCTCGCTCTGTGTCTCTGTCTGTCCTTTAAAATGGACGCACATTTTAACCCAAAAATAAAAATCTATTTATAGATCCGATTCCCCTTCTTTAAGTGGAACAGAAATTCCAGCTTTTCTCTGCAACACCGTTCGCATTTCACATCAGAGAGACAAAACTAGCAATTAACAAGAAGCTAAAAGCAATCTAAGCATGACACAATGTGTGTTGTGCGAAAACCGACGTGAAAGTTATTCAGCATGTTCACAGGAAGGAGAAGGCAACTGTGGTGATTTCTGTTTGGGGTTTCATGCCTTTGGATATTGATTTAGATTTTAGACAGACTATTCAAAATATATGCCATTTTTGTCCACGGAGCAGTGCTTACTTTCAAAAGTGATCCAACTCATTGACTAAAGTAAATACAGGCTGTCAGAGCCTCTGGTCTCTAGAAACAAAATAAAAACACACTGGCAGAGTAGCTAATCTTGTGACATGTAGCATGCTATGCCGGGCAGCTTTAGGCTCTCTTAACTGTTTCCAAATGTCCAGGCAGGCTGAGAGCTTTCTCAGCTCGACATCTACAACTTTAAACTACCACGGTACCTTCACTGACTCGTCAAACGGCCAGAGAAGCCGTGGACAGTTACAGTAACACCAAATCTCTGGCCTTTAATGTTAAACTGTACACACTTTCATATGGGGAATGACATGTGTTCTCATGTGTTCTGCAACATCCTCTCTGCTGTCGCTTTTTGGCCTCAAGAGAGAGAGAGAGAGAGAGAGAGAGAGCAAGCGAGCGAGAGACAGAGACAGAGGGAGAGTCCCACAGGGGGCTCTAACAACCTTAAGGACAGTGGTTTGAGTAGATGGAGTCCCACTGAGCTTCCAGTAGATCAGATTCTACAGTTCAGATCAAAACCACTCCTTCCTTTCCTCAGAAATCATGCACACACACACACACAGATATATTCAGACCCATGCATGCACGCACACACACACACACACACACACACACACACACACAGAGATATATTCAGACCCATGCATGCACGCGCACACACACACACACGCGCACACACACACACACTTCCATAGTGCCCCCTTTGATTATTTCTCAGTCAGCTGACAGCAGGGTCATCTGATTTTAGCAAGTGACACAAAGGTTTTTGTTAATCTGGATTAAGGCCTTTTATGATTCTTTTTTATGAAGAATTTATTTACAGTCGTGTAGTTACAATTATTATTTGAATTGTGCCCTTGTAAACATTTGAGTTCACACCGCTGATTCTCTTAAAAGGCAAAAAGAGCGGACACAGAATTGACTTGAAATAGATAAGAGTTTTAATAAACTGAACTGAAAACCATTTAGGCTATTTTTAAGATTTTGTTTACTGAAAGCGGCTGAAGCAGCCAGCAACTAAAACATATGAGCATACCAAAAAATAGATATAAACATTAATAGTTTAAAATGCATTCAAAAGCACTTCTCTGAGTAAAACCGGTGTTGTTTCTGGAATCAGGATATATTTTAGTGGCCTTGCAAGTCCAGTCTTTTAATTTTGTTCTTAGTACCAGTGTTTGACTGCTTGGAGCACGCTGGTTGTGCTGCTACATCATCCCTCATTTTTGTCTGAGGCCTGAAGTTTGCGATACTCAATCCCAAATCACAGCTCATTAATTCTACGTTGTTTTTATTCTCGTAGCTACTAAGAAGCTCACATTTCTCTCTCGCTCTAAATTTCCTCCTCTTTTCGACACCTGGCGCATCGCTGCCTGTCTGGTGTTCATTGTTTAACAGGACTGGAGTTTTCTGCTCGTCCATCACGGTAACATCTTTGACCCCTCTGACCCTGACACACTCTCGGCTTCATGCTTTTTAGACGCATAAATTTAAACTGTGACTCCTGATTTCTTTGTCAAATGATGCGAGCCATAAGGAATCAGAGAAACGTTATCGCACGCATCAGTTCAGAGCGCAGACCGTGTCACAATCAGCCTCACCCCATGGTACGATACTGTGCACATGAAATCAGCTAAAACACTGAGAAATGAAGCAACTTATTGGTGACAGAAAAAAGCAGCAGTGACATGCATCCGGTGTATAAATATCGCTCTCTCGGGCTCTTCTGTGAACAGAAGAGGCTCCTTATTGAGGAGAGCCACTGTTTGCGAAGCGTAGCCCCTCTGTTTCTGTAGGCCCTTCAGGGGCCGGGGCTGGCTGACAATGCCGGCCATTCTTAGCACTTTACTGCCTCAGATGACTGTGTCAGTGGCCCCCAGGCTGGTGACAGAGTCCCGTGACCAGCACTACACCCCAGCCCCAACCCCAGCCCCAGCTCCAGCTCCAGCCTAGGCCAAGAACTAGACCAAGCCTTAGATATATCTCTCCACAATCCCATCTCCAGGACTCTGGGACAGCTGGAGATCTGTCCAGTCCCAGCTGCACTCCTCCACCCCGGACCAACCACACCACATCACATCCTGACCTATGATGGCGCTTTCAGATTTAAACGTTTGTGATGAGTTTTGTTAGGTGAAAAACTGCATCAATCTCTTTAAACTGAAATGTTTACAAGTCCTGTTTATGACTTCTTAAACCCTGAGAACAGCAGATGAAATATTTATGTCATAAAAACATGTCACTCTATTCTTTGTCAGATAATGGAAATAAAAGCCTTCTCCTGACAGGAGGAACAAGACAGGGTGCTCAAAGTACATTCTGTATTTTAGAGCTGCAAAGATTAGTTGATTAATCGATGAACAGAGGAGTAATTGGCAACTATTCTGATGATTGATTCATTCGATCAGTCCTTTTTTTTAAACTGCAAGCATTGGTTCTGAACTCTGTTCATCTTCTCTGAGAAAAAGATTTGGCCAGACAAAATAAGATAAAGATGAGAACTTGCACTCTAAGAATCTATGATGAACATTTTTCACTATTTTCCAACATTTTACACACCAAACGCTTCAATAATCTATTAATCAGCAGAGGAATCTATAATAATCATTAGATGCAGTCCCTACTGTACTCCACAGTGGTTTTAGTATGATCTGTTACATTAAAAGACTGAAACAATCTCTAGGATGGTCATTAAAAACAACTTAATAAGCCATTTCAGACTGACTGTACTAAAGGACAGATTTGCCAGAGGTTTCACATGTCAAAATGTTCCATATATTTCAGGAGTCAGGACATGTTGTTGTGATTAGCATTATTTTACAGTGTGTGCCGATGACATCCATTTTCCAAACCACCCTGAATAGGCCACACTTTTCCTCAGTATCTGATCTTTGGCCCTTCTATTTAATCCTTATTAGGGTCAACGCCGATGGTGCCAAAGAGTGTGAAATGCCTCTGAATGGCTACAGAACAGAACAATCTGACATTTGTCTCAGTGGGAAGGTTGAGTCAGGGCCAAGTCTCATCTTCCTGTATGTTTTGAATACATGTCTGTATTTACTGGTGTGTGTGTGTGTGTGTGTGTGGGTGTGTGTGTGTGTGTGTGTGTGTGTGTGTGTGTGTGTGTGTGTGTGGCATGATTACCATAAAGTCTGGATGGGATTGTGGGGATTAATAACTGGACAGAGATGATCATTTGTAGTGAAAAGACAGGGGTGTACAAGAGTATGAGTAACATTTACAGCAATGGGTAAAGCAAGCAGGGTTGCAACCAACAATTATTTCAATTATCAATCAATATGCCACTTATTTTCCTGATTAACTGATGAATTGTCTGGTCTACTAAGTACCACAAAATAGTGAAAAATGTTCAACACAATAAGGCCCAAGGTGGCGTCTTAAAATTGTTCATTTTGTCTGCTCAATGGTCCAAACCCTAAAGATATTCAGCGAACCATCACATATGACAAATTTGTGAAATCCTCACAACTGAGAAGCTGAAACTAGGACATGTTTGGCATTTCAGTGTCAAAATGACTTGAACAAATAATATAAGTAGTGTTACAGACAGCAGATGACATTTTTTGATAACTAGTTGAAAAACTGTTTCATCATGCTTGTAAGATCTTGCAAAAGATCTTGCAAAATTGATCAAAATCTCATCATTCCTATCATATAGCAGCGTGCCTCTGTGGATTACCAGCTGTAAAATTCATTCAGGACACATGAAGCTCGCATGTTCGAATTTTCTCATTTGTATCCCTTATTTCATACTGCCAAACACTGAATATAACTGCATATTGGTTAACTACAATGACCACAATGCACTGTGCCTTAGGCAAAAAGCATGGTGTGCCTTAAATAGGCTGTGGTCTTTTGACTCAAACTAATCAAGAGGAGGCTACAGTCGGCCACTCAATATGTTCTGTAGGTAGCATCTAAAGCAAACTGAAGCTGCATCAGCCATAAACTGCATCTGTTTCACAGCCTCATTTGTTGTTACACTCCCAGACTCGAGCTCCATCCAGGGCCGCTATCCTCTGGTCCAGTACATGCTCCTGCAGCCTGGCTTCCCAGCCACAGAACACACCAACACAGGGAGAGCTCCATGCCAACCCAGACAGCATCTAACACAGTCGTCCACAACAGTAAGACATACCTTAGTATGTGAATTGTGTCATATCTGGTGGGGGACTGCAACAGCCACTCAGCACCGGAGGAAAAAAAGGCAGGAGGCCTGGAGTTTAGATTGCGTGTGAAAAAGTGTTTGATTTTGCCGTTGACACATCTAAGGCATTGCAATGGAACCAGCCCGCCGCAGCTGAAAATAGCTCATAATCAATCAACTGGCAGACACATATCTGTGCTCTTAAAACGTATAAATGTGCAATGCAGAGGGCAGATCAATGGGTGACAGGATTCCAAAAGCATCGATATGGACATGCTCTTTGGCATAACAAGTGCTCGCCATCGGCCCATACTTATTTCCTGTGCCTTTGTCCAATGGGCTGCCCAGCGTTAGGCCTGCTGGAAAAAATATCTGCCAGTGCAGCAAGGTCTATGAAGGACAACACAGATGAAATGGCAGAGGTAACTAATTTGCCTTCACAAAATCTAGATACGACATAAAGCTACAGTAGATCTAACCAAATGTTCTTCTGCCATGATCTTTTTTGGTGGTTTTATGACAATATATCTATTGTGTTTGACTGTTAGCATGTAAGGCTGCTGCCTGCGAATCTGTTCCTCCCACAAACAGCTACATGTAGGCCAACTTCCTCTTTAATTTAGTCTCTGAGCGACTGAAAGCACTTTCATCACATTTGTGATCCAAGACGTAGCCTACAACACAAACACGAGTGTGTGGAAGTTCAATCCAAAAAGTACGAGAGAGCAGGTGTGCAGAACAAAATAAAAGATGAAATGAAAGCTTCCTGGACTGACTGGAGGATTGTAAGAGTGGGTTGGGTCAGTGCTAGCTCAAAGGCAGCTAGCACTGAGAAAAAGGACCAAAACAACATAATAGACATTTGCCAAACAATTTAACATGTGTTCAAATACAGCCTGAGTCCAAAGCTATGACCTCTGCTCCCTTACTTTCAACCCAGTTGGCTGCTGAAGCCGTCTAGCACCGTTTCCCTTCTTCCAGGAGAGTCACTGACAACAGTTTACAGTGTAGTTTAGTGGTCGTAATAACAATAGGTGTGTAGATGTGTGTGTGTGGCCCTTACACACAGACAGGTCTGCTGCCATGTAGAACAGAGTATCTATGAATGCCCTCCGTCCACATAGTTCATACAGAGGTTAAAACTGAGAGAGGAAGTAAGTGAGAGGCCATGCAGTCTGACAAATTCCAGACATCAATCACACACACTGACTATAGAGGCATATTGTGATGCTTCTACTCAGCAATGAGATTTCAAAATGATCTGTTCATGTGGAAACTGCTCTGAAAATCAAGGTAGATATAGAGATGTTTTAAGATAGATCATCTATAAACATCCAAACATCATCTGTTTTATCACTGAAAACAGATGATCTGTTCTATAACAAGTTATTTTCTGGTAATTTCACAGAATCACAGATACCTAAATCATACCTAAAGACAAGGGAGAGCATTGAGGAACAAGACAACTATCATACAAACAATCTGCCACACAAGCAGGACAAACTCAAAACTTCTGAGGCAGAAAGTAAGAGCCACCAGACGAGGACTGCAGAACTAAAATAATACTAAAGTCCTTACCACACACACAACAAGATAAATTTGTTAGTTTCATGATGATTTGTTGGTCAGACATACAAGTGCTCACCAGCTGTTAACCAATCAGGAGCGGCAATATAACAGCCAGAAAGGCGATGACAGGAGGACAGCAAGAAGGGCACAAAAGAGAGAGAGAAGCAAAAAAATGGAGAAAAGAAATGAATGACATTGAAGAGCAGGAGGCTGGAAACAGGGAGGACAATCTGGACTTCAAATAAACAATTAAGCACCGGTCGTTTGGCAGTATTCTGCCGTTGGAAGAGTAGATGGATCATAACTTCCATGCATAAAAAACTACTGGCTACTTACAACGTAAGGACACACAGCATAGGGACCAAGTTCAACGCCAATACATTCTACTCTAACACCATATATACCAGTACCACTCAAGTTAAATGCTGTATACTTTTCACTGTCTTCATTTTACTCTATTAATGTCACAGAACAGCTGTATTTTCAGTGATTCAGCGCATTGCAAGCCTTGGTGTTTTCACTTATTTCTATCTAGAATGTACTTTCTGATTTCAACATTCACAAAGACCACTGCCTTTACAGAGTTCAGAAAGATGTTTATGATAGCACAATATTATGTGGCATCACTTTGTAACTGGAATATTGACTAAAACAAACACGAGATCTTTTTTTTATACATATTATGCAGTTGTACTGCACACAGACACAGACTGACTCAGAGCAGCAAAGACAAACACAGGCCTTGGACTGTAACAGCTCCACCTTACAGATTCATGTGACTCTCCAACCATCACCTGACTATCTCTCTCCTTTCTATGGAAGCTGCTTTCAGGCAGAGCAACCAGGGAAGACTTGACCCGAAGTCAAATTTATGTTCACTGAACGGAAGATATGTATTCAGGAAAAAAAAAAAGTACAGAGACTGTTTGTCTACACGCTATAACATCTTTAAAACATCACAGTATCCATGTAACGCAGGCTCACTGTTCGCTGACAGCAAGACAGTATCCCCAGTCACTGATAAAATGTGCCTTTGACCTAACCCTGAGAGATGAAGGGAGTCAACCTTTGGGATGAGAGGGGACAACTTCCAGCAGACTGCACTCCTGAGTCTGTACCATGTACGTGAACTCATATTTACATGTGAATCCAGAGGTAAGTAAGAGAGGAAGCAGAAGAAGAGCACTGTAATCAGCGAGTCACTTTGCATATCCAAACTTCCTTTTACAGGCAATAGGGGGACCCTCCCTCCCCTGTGTACAACCCGCACCCTACGGTGGCCCAAGGTACTGTAAGAGCCATCCAAACAATGTGGCCCACCGTGCAGAAGCATAGGCTTCTGTGCCTTGCCACACTGAAGTTATCAGTATTTCCTAACTACAGTATCTGGAGTACAATTGTATTAGGAAAAACTCTACATAGATAGATGGCAGCCCAAATCAAATCATGACCCACATAGCTTTTGTCCAGCCTTAGAGACACTGAAATGTAGTCTATTAAACTCCACAGGTAGGTTGTTACCTAGAGAACCTAGAGAAATCCCAACTTAGAACATTTGGGATTTTACATGTGTAAATAGACAAATATTACAAGTCAATACAAGTCTAATGAATTCACCAGATGGGCATTTCACCGCAAGCCACACCGGGTTTTGCATACTGCCACGGTGAAATGTCAAACACACTGTCATGAGGAGATATATGTAGAACTTTCCAACGGACGAACACAAACTGCAGCTTGCCTTGCCACACCCAGAGTAAACATATGTCAGCCATATTCATATATGACACCAGCGCACACCGCAGAGCTTTCACGACAAACACGACACAAGGAGGACAAACAAGGCAGGGATGTGACAACAGTTTACAGGCTGTAAAAAACAAAACAGCTTACTTGTTTCGTTCTCACTGTATTATAGCTGCATGAATAACTGATTACATAATGTATGTAGTTACAAACAATCGTCTGGAAACCTGCGAGTATCCGAAGCTCATGCAAATCGCACCACAAAATGTCTTTATGTTTTTGAACTCACTATTGTGCACAGTCGATGAGCTGGTACTCATTGGACCTCTCGAAGCATGCCTTCACTCCTTCGTCGTCCCACAGCTTCTTTGCGTGATCAAAGAACTCCTGAGGAGAAAGAAAGACAAAGATGAAGACGACAGCAACACTGGACAGCAAAAAGACTGAACAAACCTGGAGTATAATGTCATGGTGGGAAGTTCAGGGGCCTGCACGCTGCACAGAGTAAACCCACCTAAAGTTACTTCACGAACAGCCTCCTGTGAGCTCATGTAAGCCCTCATCCTTTACAGTCCATAGGTATGATGTAAGGAAAGACTCATCAAAGTATGACAGGATCTTGTCCAGAGTCTTAAAGTAATGCCACTTAAATAGCAGTATCTATGTCACGTTTTTGTATACATACTGTGGAAAACATAGGTAAATATAGGTAAGTATGCCATGTGTTGAGTGACTTACAACTAAGTAGCTTTTACTATGACTAAATTTAAATAACATGTTCTGCAAACATTTGGAAATCTGAATGTGTACTTTGAAAATACGACTTGAAGATGTCGAAACTCGTGCTGCCATGACAACGGCACAGCTAAATAAACCGAATGGAAAATTATATTGCCCATTTTGTATATACAAAGAAAACTAATTGGACACATACGCAGTTTCTCATCTGCACTTACAGTTACATATAGTGCAGGCACACATCTGCACCGCACAACCACTGTCTTCTACTGTTGGTCACACTGCTGTTAAGCTAAGATTAGCTGCCTTGCTCACAGGCACTGCATTAGTCGGAACAAAGAGAGTCGTTACAATATCAAATTCAACGTGTATTTATACTGTACTTTACTGAAATCTAGTAATGTATTTTACTGAAATCTCTAGCATACAGACTGGAAGCAGAGGGAAACAGCTAGCCTGCTCTAGCTCTAAGAAAAAAAATACGATGAGCAACACGTGCTGTAACTATTTCCTGGAGAACAACAGCTGAGCACAGTGACCGTGGACAGATTCCCAGAGTCTTGTCGTCAAAATGAGGTTGCTAGGTTTGGTACTGTATTGGCGGCGATCTACCCATGAACCTGTGCTCATACACCCCATCTAGCAACCCGTGTAGCCAGTGATGCTGCACAAACATACTGATAGATATATAAACTGCTCACATTAATAGTATAAGTAGAACTACATGTGCTGAAGCCCAAAGCGAGTGCAAAGCAGCACTTACACAGCTGACTACAGTAACTCAGTTACAAATGGTCATATGAATGCTCTTCAAAGTGTCGGCCACTGTTTCTTACTTTCAACACCTTTTCATTAATTCCCTTTCAAAGGAAAAGAGGGTCACAACAAACTTGTAATGTAATACCCTTCTCTTACACCATAGCAGAATAACTGTAGGCCACCATGAATTCTATATTTCCAAAAAAAGTACAAGAAATAGCTTTTCTGTACTGTATACAGTAGCATGAGTACTTGCAGTTAGTTACTGTACACATCTCTTAGCAGTAGCAGAGAGAGGTTTCTTATTCACTTCCTCGATACAGGTTATACAACAGTTCCTGAATTTAAACTCATGGCTTTCTGGTCACAAGCGCTCTTCTCTAAACGGTACGCTAAAGCAACAAAAGTCGTTGCACTCAGATGCCACAACCTGACTGTGATCAAATTCAGATTACACCACAGAAAATCAGAAACGGTTAATTACGTCTTGTAAAATATACAAATATAACCAGCACTGCTGCTACGCAAAAACCATCCATAGGTATGATGCTGTAAATGACTATACAAAGTTTCACTGGGAGCGTTGTGAGGGAAACTCATCTTATCAATGACTTTGAGACGTTTCCCAGGACTCTCTGTATGCCCTAAACAAAGACGATTGCGCTAATATCCCTCGTCGCCTCCTGTGCACATGTCTTTCAGATGGGCTCCTCCTCTAGCCTGGAACGACCACATGACTCTCTGCACTCAGCACTGGCTCTGCGCTCTAACTGGGGAGAGGGTGAAAGTAGCCCCGAACCAGAGAGAGAGAGGCAGAAGGAGCCTGATAAATGATCACATGCTCCGGGAGATCTCCTCTCGGCAGAACCGGTGATTAAGTTCAATATGGAGGAAATCCACCAATCCAGTCGGCAGAAATCTCAGACATATATTTGATTACTTGTTTTGTTACAGATGAAAATACAGTAGGCTCACACTTCGAGCACAAGTTAGGAATAACCTAAACACAGATGCTATCGTGTTAGCTGTGTTTAAGCGCGGCCTGCATATCAACACGACACCCACAGTTAATGTATCATACATTAGCTCATCATTTTCAATCCTCCAACCATAGTTCAGTTTTTCTGTAATGTAGCATTTACCTGCTACACCAAACACTTGATTAACAAAGAAAATGGGGCCTTATTTGCTTTCTTGCCTGCATTTGCTTCCACTTCTGTGACAGTGAAACTTCAACATACACCTCAACTAAGACTCAACAGCGCTGATTATTACGTTCTTCTTCAGGTCTTTACGACAGCAGACATCGAGGGGATTGAAAACTCAAAGAAGGGCCCGACAAAGCTAGCAAGCACTGATACTGGATGGAGGGAGGACAAGGGGTGGAGGGTGGAAGGGGCATAGCGCGAGAGGGTTGGGGGGGAAGAGTATGGTCCTCAGGGCTCTTTTCCACAGAGGCGTGTGACACTGGGCCTTTGAATAAATGCAGTGTGTGCTGCAGTGCCCTACAGAGGAACTGATAACACAGAAAGAGACCAGGAGGGAATTTGCTTTAACACAAGCTTTTTTAACTCTTTCCTGTGCTCTTCCCAGTCCATTTCCACTCCCCTTCCATCACCAGCCAAGAGATGCCGATTCCCTGGAACCTCTGCTAGGACCAATTCTCAGTTCAGCCTTAGCTTCAGTGTTAATCAAGTTGGGTGTGTGATGTAATATTTCACTTGAATCATATAGGTCAGGCTGACACAGAGAACAAAATGGCCTAAATCTGATTCGACTTAGCAAAACAAAGTTGGGGAGCAAATGGCCTGCATCTTCCGTCGCAAGGGGACAGTGAATTCCTTTGGGTAAAGTTTGGAAGAGACCTTTGGCCTTAGAGCAAAATGCACAACAACAGCCACTAACCTCAAATCCCTCCATACATAGACAGCCAGACAACCAGCTGGCTCCTCAGTAAACCATCATCACCGCATTTATTGGATTTGAATAGAATATCTGTGTTAGGTAACAGTCGCCCAGCACAGAGAGACCTGACTTTCATGGGTTACCTCAGTTAAAGAGTACAGACAAATTTAGCTAAAAAAGAGAACAAAAGCAAAGGAGAGAGGGAGCGACTGTTCGAGACTGTTCATCTTTCATAACACGGTTCCAAAAACGGAGCAGTCCTCCGTGCCACCCTTTGCCCCACATCACAGACCCTCAAGTAATCAATTAGAGGGAAAACAAACTTCTAGGACTGAAGCTGTTCATCATGAGGAAATCACCAAGAAGCTAACGACAAGGGAATGCTATAGAGGTGTTACCCTTCACGGCTGTAGTGAAGAACAACAGCTGCAGAAAGAAGGGCACTCGCCTTAATCGAAAATCAGAGTTGTTGAGTTGATCGGACACCACACAACATTAAATAAAGTTACGCACACTGACAGTGGCTGATGTGCACATGTTTAGCCACGGTGTAAGATTTAAACCATTCATCAGTACAGTAACTCTGCACCCAAACACAAAAATAGATCACTTCAGCAATGGGTGTGGCTGGATATGATACGAAGCTCACCTTCCACAACAGACTGTAATTCATATCCTGAAGAAAAAAACCCCCAAAACACAAGAACAAACTTCTGTGGACTTAATCCTTGTGTTTTCGTTGAGCGTGTATATAAATAACACTGACGGGTCTCAAATGCTACTCAATGGTGACAGTGACCTGCTCGTTTTCACATCATACGGACAGGACTACATGTTGGATTCAACATGTCTGACAGAGAGTATGCGACATGGCGCAAAAACAAGGGCTGCGGCTCATTTGAATTTGCTCCACTTCAGTCGGCAGACACTGACGGGTGGCTAGCATAGCGACCACAGTGGCATTTGTTCCATTTGCATAGCGGACCGTTTGCATCGGTGCTTTCTTTTCCATGGACCTACTGTTATCCCATGCTATTATGGGAAAGATTTGACAAAAAAGAATGATTTGATGATAAAGAGTACAGGCCAGCAAAACTAAGCCTGTCAATTTTCATATACAACAAGGGGAAGTTTCACGACGGTGCACATAAAGAAAAATCCACCCTGTAAGTGGACTTTGCACTTTCAGGCCTATTCTGTTGTTTGGAGGCGTATATTTCATATTCATGATCTATCTGTACCATAACCAGCCAAACATAGATCATGTGACTTACATACAGAAACCATCCAGGAAGAAATCCCTCCTTTAATCACTTAGAAGAGACACCAACTTCTCCACCAACAGCACCTTCAAAAGACCATGACGCAATGCAGCCATAGCTCTGTTGCTTGTCGCCTTGCTATTTGACAAACCAGACACAGCACACCACAACATTGTTCTCTCTCAGGGTCCCTTTTTTTCTCGACTGGAAATACCTAACTACGCTATCACGTCAAATTACAATGCCCACGAAAGTTATAGAATGTGATAAAGGAGGTAGAGAATGCAATGTTTATGCAGCAGAGACAGAAAAGTTTGTCAAAGATTTTGACCAATAATGCGCACGAATAAGTGAAGGCCTGAGGAACTTTTCTTTTCCCTCGTCAAAAATGTTCTTAGGAGAAAAAGATAAGAATATGTTGGGATTTTTTTTTTTTTTTTTGGGAAGCGCATCAGCCAATAAGAGAGAGCTTAATGACTCACCTCCATCGTCACCACTACGCAGTAAAGCATTTTAGTCACTGAATGGAGTGTAAAGACTGTCATATCATCTCAGTAAGGTATGACAAAGTATTTCTGATTTTGATGATTACACCACGAAAATTAGAGCCAAAGCAATTTTCTAGTAACTGATTAGTGGATTGTAAGAAAACTATTTTGATAATCGATTAATCACTTGAGCAATTTTTCAAGCATGCCTTTGACTGGAGTCCATATCATTGAAATTTGAATATTTTTCAGTTCTGGACTATCAGATGGATAGAAACAACGAGACATCTGAAGATATCATCTTGGGCTCTGGGAGTCTGTGATGGAACGTCTACATAATTTCCAATCATGTCATAGCCGAAACAATTAAACCAAGAAAACAATTGGCAGATTAAATAAGAAAAATAATGTTTAGTCGCAGCCCTAGCAAAAACTTTAACTAAACTAAAGCTACTACTATATCTCTCTCCACCTATACACATACCGCAAGTAGTTTAGGAAAATGAAGGAGGTCAAAAATTGTCTATTTACAGCAGTAACTCATCACAAAATAACTACTGAAATTGTTCCCTGAACATCATATTTATCAAGAGCTGGTTTCCCTTTAAGATCAGACTGGGACAGATTCACTGTGACATCATCTCTCCAAAAGTTTCCAGGTCAAACATACTTCCATATCTCACAACGGCGCCAACAGGTGAAAGCCACAGGTTACTGATTGGCAGTGTTCCTGCGCTGCTGTATTGGATATCATGCCTGGTGGCACTAAGTGACAATGCAGTGGTGACACTGACGGCACAAGTGAAGCCTGAGACTGATGACAAGCACAGACACTCCAAACAGAGCCATGTTGTTCCCTTTGGCCTGGCTGGGCCTGGGAACTCAACGCTGGCTCTCCCCATGGCCCCGGCCCTCACACAACACAGCATCACAGACTACTGCTGCCCTGTTAACACTCACTGTGGGATGTCGGGAAATTAACACCCAAATCCTTTTAATGGAGATTCTTGTGATGAAGATGTAAATAAAGTTGCTGAGAGCGAAGCTGGGAAACATCATGCTAAGATGTAAAGCAGCAATGCAAACACTACTCCACTTCCACTGAAGTGATAGTCTGGGTAAGACCTGAGAGCAACTGCAAGAACCCTCACAAAAAAGGCAAGTAAACAGCCAGATTTTGAGGCCTTGGTGGAAAGTCATACGTCATAATTTGGCTAAGAGATAAAACTCCTCGGACACAACTTGATACATCAGCTCGTAATTTCACCTCTTAAAACAAGCTTCTGCACATTAGAAGAAAAAAACCTGTTCTAACTTAAATATTAAGTACCTCACATCACTGTCAACTCCAATACAACCAACAGCTAAAGGGATGATCAATACAGCAAAAGGAGATTAACCCTGTTCTTGATTCATACATAAGAGCATGTTCATACTTAAATTTGATTCTCATAAAAGCCCAAAGTGCATAACAAAAACAAAAATATTCAAAGCTCCCAGAGTCAGAATCCACAGCTCTTTGTTAATTTGGCATTCCTGTTTAGAGGTGCTGCACAGCCGGTGTCAAACAAGGAACACTTTAAAATTATGTAAAACATTGTCTACATTTCCAACGTATGACCTCGTGCTATTGAATGGCTGATCACACAAAGAAAAGAATCCCATGTCCAGCTTGCATTCAAATCCACATGCAGTGCATCTGCTCCAGCTACGAAGGGGAAGCAAACCTTTAACAAGCACTTGAATCAACTAACTGTTGATTTCAGACAAGTTAGCTGACATTTGCATTCAGAATTTCATGTCTCCCAGAGGAAAAGCAATGATCTTAGCTTTGTTTTGTTAAAAAGACCCCACCATGTCATAAAAACAAGTAACTTACAGAAGAAAGACAACATTAAGTCTGTTACAGCAAAATTGTTTCTGACACCCCTGAGCTATATCAACAAGATCTATATTGTTGGCTATAGGGCTCATAAAAACAGCAAATGCTCTCATCACATACCGCAAACACAAATGCATGCTGAAAAGACAAAAAAAGCACATATGGAGCTTACAAATCCAGCCTGTCACACACTTCCACATCAGCACACACACAAACTTTATGAACGTCTTACCTGTGAATAGTCAAAGTCAGAGAGAGGTGCTATGCTTTTGATGTATTCGATTCTGAATTGGTCCTCTGGGTTGGCTAGCGGGACTGGGGGTATTAAAGTGCTCATCGCAGACACTATAGTCTGCAAAGCAGAAGTTGTGGGAGAAAAAAAAACAAAAAAACAAGCATTAAGCAGGATGAATAGAGGGAAAAAATCCGTAAGCCCGTATAATAATCAGTAAAATGGGATTGCAGTGGGATTCAGAGTAACAACAGAGACATTGAGCACATTTGGGAAGCGATACAGATGACACTCACCACTATGGCATCCTTCACGTTTTTCCGAATATCTTGGATTTTCTGTTTCTTTTCTCTGCATGGGGACAGGACAGATACATGAGGCAGCAGTTACGAAAACATCAACCACAGCAGACCACAAAAGATTTATCATCAAGGTGGTTATGAGTAAGACAGGGGTTACAGCCAGGTTAGACTCTATTCTAATACAATTATACATACAGCCCAGGTGTTAGCTGGGAGTGTGCATCAGTGGAGGGCAGGTGACACTGAATTGGGGTTTCGTAAAATGCAAAACTAAAGGGATGTGATGTGCTGTAATTAAGTTCTTTTAATTTTTTTGCAACATCATGCCTCCTATCCTCTAAAACCCACCTTCCTTAGGATAAAAACTTTGAATTCACACATTTTTATACAGTTACAGGACTCTGACATGTACTGGGCCTGTTTCAAATAGACCACTGGTCAGATCAATGCCATGCAAGGCCTTGCAGCAAAACAAATCATCAATAGGCCTGTGTCGATCACAACCTTTCGCCCTCTCACATGAAACAGGAAACAGTGAATTATTTGGCATCTGTGTGACACTGAGATCCTCCCATATGTATGATAACTGTACGTGTACACCAAAAAGGAGGAAAAAAGGGAGAGGTGGGGGGGGGGGGGGGGGATATTAGCTGCTTTGCATGGGATACTGGGCCCAACAGGCGCTGCAGTGCCTGGGGAAAATCCATTCACAGGCTATATTCTGGCCTCGACAGTGTTATTCATTGGGAGCGAGGCCATAAAAATAAGCATGAATATAATCTTTAAGGCGTTCATGTGGCTATTTAATCAGTGTATTGAACAGCACTCACTCCGCGTTGAAGCCGTTGACGTGTAGAATCCTCATCTGCTTCACAATGGTGCTTTTTCCGGACTCTCCCGCACCTTCGAAAACACACCAAAAATATATATGTATACATAAAAATATCACCAAATGAACACGAACAGGGGCGTTCAGGTTAGCGTTAAAAACCGTACACGTTTTGGAAACGAAGCCAGTTTAATTGTAGGCTCCGGAGCTTCGCTTCCATCAATATCCACCCCCATGACATATTATTGCAAGCGCTGTCAAATGGGGCTACGTGTTCGGTAAACGAAAGGGATTACGGTTAGCTTACATTTCAGATAGCCATCACATATAAATCAGCCTTACCCAGTAATAAGAGCCTGTGTGTGGCTTTATACGCTTGTCTTTCCTTTTGCAACTGTTTTTCTATCTTTTTATTAGCCTCTCGTTGTGCCTTTTCGTCGATGCGTTGATCTTCAGTCTTGCTGTTGCCCAAACAACCCATCTTCCGTCGCCCTAACCCTTCCTTGTGGAATCGTAAAAAAATATAAAATAACACCCGGGATGATATCGTGGTTTAAAATGACACAGGAATGAGTCTACTGTAAAATAAAAAAAAAGGAAAAATCTCTGCGAGGCTTCTCCGTCGGAGGGAGGAATATGTTCCCCGTTACAATTCCGCTTTAGCCGCAGCCAACCGTCATCCAAACCGTTTGTTAGTTTACAAAACCAACGAAGAAAAACGACTCGGTTCAAGAAAGAAATATCAAAAATACATATAAATAAGAAGAGAGAGAGAGGGTTTTCAATTTCTGGGAATCCAGTCAACTGTTCCTATCGCGTCTCCAACCCCTCTCTTCTCTCAGTATTTTTTTTCTATCTGAATTTCTATCAGTATTTCTGTCTCTTTAACTCAGCACTGCCTCTCTCTGTGGCACCAGGAAGTAGCCGTGGACCGTGGAGGTGGAAAACAAACCTGCGTTAAACTGTAACATTAACAACCCGCACTCGTATAGCATTTTAGAGCTTGTGTGGCAAAGCGAGAGGAGCCATTCCCATTTAGTCCTTCGCTATCCTGCTATCAAAGTAATCGGCAAAGGGGTGGAAACCCGGACGCCTCTCTGCTGCTATACAGAGGGGCTGGGTCTCTTCTTCTTCTTCTTCTCCTTCTCCTTCTCCTTCTTCTTCTTCTTCTTCTTCTTCTTTTTCTTCTTCGTCTTCTTCTTCTTGTTGGCTTCCAGTCAGTGTGGTGGACCTGACCCAAACTGGCACCCGTCTACAGTGTGTGTGTGTGTGTGTGTGTGTGTGTGTGTGTGTGTGTGTGTGTGTGCGTGTGTGTGTGCGTGTGTGCGTGCGCGCGCACTGGGCTTTTCCTATCTGTGTGCTTCATACACTACAGGTCTGGGGGCCATCAGGGTCGTCCTCCAGAGAATGTGGACTGTTAGTACGTAGTGGAGGAAGTACTCAGTTCCTCTACTTAAGTAAAAGTAGTAATACCACAGTTTAAAAATACTCTGTGGCTTTTTTTGTCCAGTCAAAAGTGCAGAGTTATAAGACACAGAATGAACTTAAAGAATCAAAAGCTTAAGTATTCATTGTGCAAAATGGCCCTTTTAAGAGGTTTGTACTTGTGGGTTTTTTTATTCATAACATACTTAGATCTGTTGTTGCATTGCCATGTAAGCTGCATTTATTTTCATCTGTAACCATGCTTCATATTTGTAAGACGACAGTTTAGAATTGTTAATCTGTATTTAGCAACTATACTGTACTGTGGTAAGACGTTCATAAAGTAAGAAGCACAATATTTTTCTCTAAAATGTTAGTAGTAGAGGTATAAAGTAGCATGCAAAGCAATTACTGACATAAAGTACATGTACCTTAAAATGTACTTAAGTATAATGCGTGAGTAAATGCAGTTCAGACAGAAACAACATGACACAGAAGTGACTTCTAATGTACAGTAAAGCAGCTATGGGATGTAACTGAGTACATGTACTCCATTACGTCACTCAATTAAGAACAATTTTGAGGTAATGGTACTTTACACAAGTATTTCCATTTCATGCTACTTAATACTTGCACTCCACCGCAGTTCAGACGAGAATATTGCAGTTTTCACTTGGTCACATTTATCTGACAGCTTTAGTTTCTTTGCAGATTCATATTTTACGTACAAATCATACAGTGATGTTATAAAATATGATGCGTGGTTAAAGATTAAGTTTGTTAGCTCTACCTTGATAAATCACATCAGTAAAATGCTGCTAACGTGTTAATGCATCAGTAATACTGATCTAATATAGTATAAAACTCACTTTCCTGAATTATGAGTAATTTTAATTTTGATACTTGAAGTACATTTTCTGCTATGTAACAACTGTAATTTCATTTCATTTTCTGTTAGTTTATACTTCCACTAGTTACTAGTTACTTTGCAGATTAAGATTTTACATAGAAAACATATGATGAGTATACAAATTATGATGCTCATGATCCAGTATGATAATATGCAACATTGTAAGTGACAGGAGTCACTCTGGTGCAAGAGTGCTGATATGTTAAGTCCATTCTGCTGATAACACGTGTGCTTTTACTTCAGAAAAAATCTGAATACATGACTTTAACATGTAATGCAGTGTTTTTCCATTGTTGTCTTGCGACTTTTACTTGAGTAAAAGAGATGAGTGCTTCTTCCACACTGCAGTACAGACAGTAAATTCACAAAAATCTGCTCAAAGAGGGTCTTTCATCGAATGTGTGTCTATTTTAGGCTCCTTTGACAACAACTCAACTATCCTATAGACCAGTGATTCCCAACCTGGGGGTCGAGACCTCTGCTTAAAGCTCGTGACATAAACTCACAACGATAATTAACAAGATAAGAAACAAGGAAAAACGCATTACTACTAGTTTCTTTTTTCAGACTTTCTTCTAGAGACATTCTTTGTGTGAATTCTGGATCCTATTACCTCTTCAAGCCTCTAAAAATGATTCAGAATAAACAACCTAAGAAAGAAGAAATGCATACTGTTTGGACTGCTGGTCATAACTCACACACATGTACAAACAGTGACAAGTGGTGGAACGTAGACGTAGTTTATGTGGGGTTATAAGCCAAAAAGGTTGCGAACCATTGCTATAGGTTATACATCATGCTAACTGGCCATGAATAGCATGAAATGATCATTTCCCCTCCTTTGATTAATAAAATAAACACACAAAAAATCCTAATAAAATCATGAGCTATATACACTCTATCATGTTACTGTAAAATCGAAGTGATACCATATGAAATTAAAGTGCCATTCAGTTTGATGAGGAAGTCATCATCAAAACATCCACAAAAACACCTTCCCAACATAATTAGTACAAGAATATTCTCATCATACCGAAGGCAATAGCATTTAGTTTGACAAGGTTTACAAAAAACTCCACATTGAACACAATATCAGTCTTATGGTGGTGATTTCTTGAAGAAATAATCACCTTGTTTCACAAACTCTATGTCCTAATTTTGCCAATAAGAGAAATAATAGTGCCAGCACATCTCATGCCAACTTTTTTCATCAATGTTTACCTGCCAAAGACAATGAAGTAACTTAAACACTGAACAAGAGAGCAGCACAGGATGGATTTGCCCCAGAGGCCCTTCATCTGAGAGCTTGTGTTATTTGTATACACCTGCTGTCGTACGGTGACAGACAAACTCATTCTCCTTATTTCAAACAATGTATGTTAATCACATTTGACAAGGTTTCAGCTCCAAATATCTAAAATAAAGGGGGCAGGCATCATAACAAGTGCACTCTCTAAGTGCAAATCATGCTTTTTCCAATAAGGAGGAAATGGAAAAACTCACTTTTGTGATCACTGTCTGATATTTATGTTTGACTTGATGTGGCTTCCTCTTCTCGAGACCAAAACGGGGTGTGGGGTTGTAAAGGCTTGACTTTTAACTAACCAACATGGCACTCTGCACGTAGACTACCATTGTGTTTCTTGCAGGTAAAAGTAGCAGACCAATTTCCTTATTGATGCTTCTGTCAGCAAGGGTGCATGAGTGAGAGAGAAGGAAGTCCTTCTCATTCAAGAGCAACTGGTAAAACTTGGTAGGCTGCCCTTAACATTGAGCTAAGGCTAGCATGCAATGCTACACTGGTGCAGCCAGGGGAAAAAAAAACAAAAAAAACATTACATGTGCTGTATGCTTATATTGCAAATGCTCATGGGTCACCGAAAAGCACGAGGCGGCCGCGAATGACTATTTGTGCAACGTGTAACAAGCAGTGTGCTGTTATTGTTTCCTTTATGTAAATGCAATGCAAATACTCGCCTCATGTAGTGACATGAGTGCAACAAAGTTGTGCAGCATGCAAATCGTAACTGGAACCCTGACTTCACCTGTGCTGGTGTGAAAATATCACCGACGCCACCCTCCCCTCCCTCACCAAAGAGGAAAAGAGAAAATCCTGTCTCCCCACCTCTGAAAGCAAGGTCAAAACAAGTGACTGGCCCACATCACTCTCTAGTGGTTAGAGGCAGCACAGCATACATGCTGAGGCTCCTGCCGGCTCCATGTGAAGGAAACAGAATCCAGGATTTTCTGTATGAATTATACTTTTTATGAAGTACTGTCAGATATTTATGTTTTGTGTGCAACGCTGCAAATTTCACTCTCAAGACAATACAGGCGAATAAGGTAAAAAATCTAACTGACAGATAGCACCATGAAACTTCTCCAGCTGATTACTTAGTCCAAGACAATTACTTTTTCTTTCTGATAGTGTTTGTTTAAATATGTAAATGAGGCATCATCTCATTAAATGTGCACTCATTTGCAGAAATGTGAATATTGGATTAAACCAAGACACATTAGAGTCAAAGGTCTTCACAGAGGGAATTTTGGAAATCTCTTATTAGCACTTTTCTCCACGTTTTTAGGAATAAAATGTTCTAGAAATGAGGTTATGAATGATATATGAACAAACCCCTCTGATAAAACCTTGAGAATATAGAGAGGAAATGTCAACTATGACCAGTGCATAAAAAAACATTTTCACCTGTACTGTCTAAAGTCCCTCTTCACTCTGAAATGTGTTTTTCTTATTGTGATGTTTAAGTTTAAGTCTGAACGTTTCTTCATGCTCTGACTTTAAGACGTGTGCGTTTGAGCGTGACGTTGTGGCATTACAACTAGTTTTATACGCTAACACACACCGAGAACTGGCCTATAAGTGGAGCAGGAGGCATCTTATGCTTGTGGTAAAACCGTCTCAGGCACAAACTATTATCCAAAGCAGATTATTCCTCAATGCCTTGTCTTGTATGTCTGTATCATTCTGATATCTTTAAGGAACGGCTGCTGTTATCTTTCATGATTAATGTCTCTGTCCGTTCGTGTGCATGTGCAGTGTTGGGAAAAGTTTCTCAGATCCGTCGCTTACATAAACATGGCAATGCAAGACTCTAAAAATACTCTACTACAAGTAAATTCTGCTCTCAAAGTCTGACAAAGATGTCTTTACTATTTTCAGACTGATACCGGACTTTTGATTCCCACACCCTGGCAATGTAAGACCCTTAAAAATAGCTGATAATCAATGACCAGCTCTCAATGATGCACAGTTTGATTTTGGAAATATACCAGAGGCTCTGCGAAATGATTGCCTTTTAATAAATACATTAAGTATAGTCAAATATATGGGCTTTCCAGCTGGGTAAAGAATCTAACAGCCAGTGAGCTGCTACAGTAAATCTAACAATATCTGACACTTAAAGGACTTCTTCTCTACGTGTAAATCTTCCACACTTCCTTACCAGCCCCGACTGTAACTGAAGCACGTACTGTAAAAACGGGGCACACATCCAAACGATATCCAGCTAAAATTAGCCTCCCTGAATGTTTTTTTTTTTTTTTTTTTTTTTTCTGAAGCCAGAAAGAACTTCATGGCGCTCTCTGTGGGGACGCAGGCTCTTGATAAAGTGTATACAGTAAGCAAAACCCGGAGAACAAACATAGTCCAGCGTCCTTCTGGTGTGGTGTGGTTCACTTTGATTCAGCTGATGCAGGGATATGAGACAGCTCACACCGCGGCCCTGCTATTAGTAACACAAATACGACAATAATTCATACCCCAGTACCTCTTGGTGGTTATTACATTAAGTGAGAACTCTGTGCAGTTAGTAGCAAAGTTCAGCAATGGTCAATGATAAAACCCATTCAGACAGAAGCAAAGTTCACCTGACTGTACTTCAAAGGGAGGTGGGGCAGCCGGGCTATACGTCCCCGCAGGACAGTGGCACAAAAAAAAAAGAATAACCCTGACAAATCACAACAATCAGTGACTTCCAACAAGCTATTCATTGGCCCGCCTGCCTCGTTTCAGCCAGGGTGCCGCGTCGCCAGCAGCCTGTTCGGCCTCGCGCCGGTAACGAGGCCGAGACGTGGGGCGGCCAGTAAAGGACATCTAGAAAAGCTGTACGAGATATCATCACGGGTCTGTCCAGAATCTGATCCAAGAGACCTAACAATAAAGTCACTTCCTTTCCAAGAAATAATAGGAACTTGCCTTCCAGTTCCCATCACTGTATTCCTGTGTTCATGTACTGCAGTATAAAGTCTGAAGGAACTCTATTAAAGGAATTCCCATTTTCTGAATCGTCCTCCTGCTCAAACATGTTTAACAATGTCTTCGTTGACGTATTTTCACAAGCTTTTTGTCTTTCAAACAGGACTGTGTTCATATTAATTGGAAATCTTTCAATAGGTTTCATGACTGTAAAGATCTGAACACAAAATCTGTCACGTGCTTGACGTCACGTGTCGAAATCACTCATAAAACTCTGTTTGAAGGCAGCTGAAGTCTGGTGGTCACTTCACAGCTCTGCCTCGATCAGCATCAAGCATCCTGCTTTGCAGTGAATAGATGGTTAGAGGAACGTGTTGATCTGTGTAATATGGAGAGAGCAGTTGGCTTTCTTAAAGGCAGTGACGGGAGCCTGCACAGCCACTTTACTTCTGTTATATCATCAGTTATATATTCATTACAGCTGCAACTATGATTGTTTCTATTATCAATTATTTGATTATTTTCTTAATACATAGTGACAAATGCCTCACACGTTCCCAGAGCCCAAAGACAAATATATTTATATGGGAGGAGGTGGAACCAGTGAAGGTTTGGTTTTCCTTTAAAATGATTTCAATGATTAACTGATTATCAAAGATGGACAATTGCTTAAGAGTCTTGATAGTTGGAGCCCTGTACTGTTTTATTGCTGTGCAGCGTCTCACAAAACAAAGGAAATAAATCAATAAATCCTATATAGTTTAAAAAAGTTCAATCAGGCCACCTCACTTTGATTTATTTGATTTTTGAAGCTTCAGTTCTGCAGGTTTCTTGCATGTAACTTAAACAGTCTTGTAAAACTAAAAAACTAAAACTAAAACTACTGTCTACTTTTAACACAAGCTGGAAGAAGTACTAGATATTCAAGAAATGTAGCAATACCACAGTGTACAAATAGCAGCAACTCTGTTACATGTGAAACTCGGGCATTTCAATTTTCACTTCTAATAACTGATTATTAATATGTTTCATTCATTTATCATCATTTTAAAGTTCCAGCTGGTAAAGATGCTTTAACTACTTCACATACTTTATCTGCTGGGTACTTTGTGAATTTACCCCCAGGATCAATAAAGTTTTATCTTAATCTAGAATATTACATCGTAATTTATTTGTCGATTATATTTTGTATTATTAAAAACCACCAGTGCTTTTAACTAACCGTGCTGCATTTCCAGAGCATCAAGAAAAACTGTTTTGTCATTTCTGTATTTGAATATGAAACCTTAAAACTCAACAATATGAGACGTTTATCACCAATTATTTTAGAACTATTTGACAGGTATTTTATAAAACTTATCCAGAATCTGAGAGTTGAACTGTGTCTAAAATGAGCTTGTCAGCTTGCGGCATACGATACCGAAAATCTGATTCAAAATGATGAACCAACTCTAAAAATGGCTAAAACTGCACTCCAGCTCCAGCACCAGCTGAACGTGGCGGCCCGTTAAGGATAAACAACACTTCCTTACAGCTATCATTATTCAACTAAATACCTGCTGCAAATACAAACAGATAAAGTGACCCAGATTAGCCGGCATACGTTGCCTTGAAATGTAACACTATTTGAAAGGTGTCCACTTTCAGAGGAACACAAACCACCTCAGTCCTCTGGCATGCAACAGGAGTCCTGCTGGAGACCTGGAGGGTATAAAGTCCCGAAGGCCTCTTAAGGAAAACCAGAGCCGGCCTGCGGCTCGTGCCGAGGCTCCTGGGTGCACCAGGACAGGTCGCTCTGGAAAATAATTATGATTCTCTAGCGGTGAAGAAAGGCGACAAAACCATAATGACAAGCTGGAATGACACGGTGACACGGGTCGTGCACGCTGTCCAGCTTTCAACAGTGGCTCACGGAAGAATGCATGACAGAATGCAGTGACTTCATTAGGATGAGCCATTTCTTCCTGTGTGTGATTATTGAGAGCTGTTTACTCGAGAAATTAAACTGGTAGCCATTTATTAAATAGAGTAACGAAGCGTTACACTATTTAAAGCAAAAACATGCAGCGCGGCGTCAAGTGCGACCGTCTGAACTGAAAGCCGATGAGTTCTATTTTTACTGTAAATGTGTCGGCATTTAAACGTTGTTTTCCGACACTTAAGCTCCTGATCAACACTTTCTCTTTTGGAAGTTTAGCGCTGACCTTTGTGAAAACTTCAGCACTGTGTCGGCCTACACGTAGAGCACAGAGGTGGTTTCTGTTTGTGTGGTAAAATAACACAGCTTACAAGCTTAAGATGCGTAAGCTATGACGAAAATTAAACTGTTTCTGCTTCTGCGCTGAAGAGCGGCTGGAGAGGCCAATGAGGGGAAAGTGGATGTTAATTTTGGAGCCTATCTGCTGTGTGTTCAGGGATGAAACATATAGTCTAAAGAGGTCCGACCTGACACAACACCTCCATGTAGAAACACAGTGCATTTTCCAGGGAGAAGACCTGGATGCTGCTGACCAGTATTTGGAAAAGTCTTGATAAATTACACAAACTATCAATCACAGGATTCCAGTGAGGTAATAAAATGGACCTCACTGGAATCCCAACTGATATATAACCTGTAATTTATAAGGACAAAATCAAACCGATAAGGGATTAAGACTAACATTTATGGTGCATGAATCAAAACAGCAAAGGCTTCATCTAATTATAATCACTTACTGCAGCTAATGCTAAAAACACTGTCAAACCAGTGCTTCGAGCTGCCTATCTGATGCCTTAAAATTGATCATCCATACGTAGCAGCGTGACCATAAAGCAGCTGTGGAAAAACCTCCATTTGCACCCGAATGAAAATAAAAGTGTTTGGTATCTTTATCAAACCGATGATCAGAATTGGAATCGATGAGTAACACTGTGTGGATCGATTCAACATCTCGTCACTCAAGCCCACTGAAGCGCATGGACGCCTACAATATTACCCTATCGCCTACTGAACTACAATCCAGAACACACTATACTGTACAACATTTTACTGCACTATACTACAGGCCACTCCAATATGCTACAGTGTGCACGTATTCGCTGAAAACCCTTATTGTAAATGTGCAACAGTTGGTCCAAAAAGGCTATTTTGCATCTGTTGTCCCTGGACAAATGACACCACACCACAGGCCAACACACTACAATATACAGCACTCTACTACCCCACACTGTACTACTACAGATAATTTAAGATATGAAGCACATGCTACACTAAATATCCCAATAGCAAAACACTGAGTACATTATTGTACTCTAAAACCTGATGTCCCTCTACACCACTGGACACAACCCTGGATTATACTACACTCCACTCAACTATATTACACTTAAGAATATAGCAATCATGGTCCAGAATCAAACAGCTAAGTGGTCTCCGTAGATATTTATATACTAGATACGGCTCACTATACTACACTGTACTCTACTGTAGTACATTTACTCATGGACAAACCTTCCTGTCAGTGTACCACAGTTACTCAGATGCCTTTCACTTATCAGTAATTCCTCGACAGATGTCACACCACACCACAGGCCGCACTGTACTGTGTTATGCCAAACTATGCTGTACTACATGACACTATATTCAGAGTAAACACGGTCCAGGAGCGGTCCAAGCATACATTACTGGATTCTCAGGCCTATTAGGGCCTATATTAACACTGCGCACCATTCCACTATTCTCAGCTGCACTACATTTACTTATTGTAAAAACTTCCTGTGAAGGTGCCACAGTTATTCAGAAACCTAGTATTTATCTGTAAACTGATGTCACACACCATATACTGTACTATATAACATATTCAGAGTAAATATGACCCAGGAGCCAAAAGCTAGGTGCTCTCTCCATGGCTCTTTGTTTACCAAAGCCTACTAAACTATATTTTACGCTGTTCAATTCAACACCTTACTCTACTGTACTATAAGCCACTACGCTCTACCCTCCAACTACATACATTGATTTATTTGGAAAAACTTTAGTGAAAAGTCCCTGAACAGACTCACTCTCACACTGTGTTACACTATGCTGGTTTTTAGAGAAAATATTGGCTGACAGACAAAAGCTAAGTGGTCTTTCCATTCATTTGTAGACAAAAGACAACTTTACTACACTATACTCTACTATACTGCAGTATAAATACACTGTATGCTTTGTAAAGAATTACTGTAAACGTATCACAGGTAGAAGGCTGTTTGATCTATAGTCCTACACTCTATAGGCCTACTATACTATACTATACTATACTATTGACATGGCCCAGTAGCCATCAGCTAAGTGGTCTCTGTAAACCTGTGTGTACTGGTCCATGATGACCGGCCTGCATCATGTTTAACTGGCGTTTCAAAATTCCCGATAACCCTAAATGTACCAGTGACAGGACAGCAGGCCCATTGAGTCTAAACGTCCATCTTCATCATTTGTCATTGACAGCCGCGGGGGTTAGTCTTCACAGCCAAGCCGACAGATGTGCCACCAGGCCTCGGCAGAGCAGTGACATAATGTGTGGAAAGACTTTAGATTTTAATAATAATAATAAAAAAAAACGCTTGTGGTCCAACAACAACAACAACAACAACAGAGAGGGACTCGACCTACCGAGCAGCAGCAGCCGATGCGTCTGTTTGTACTCCCGTTTGAGCTCCTTCAGCGCCCTGTCAATGTTCTTACTGACTTTCTTCGCCTCCTTCTCGGCCTCCTTCTCCTCCACCAGCAATTTGTCCCAGTTTTTCTGCTTTTGGGTGCTAGTCTTTTGAAGCAGCTGTAAGCGTCGGCCGCGGTCCTTCCCCGTCCCCTTGCCGCTGCCTCCTCCACCGCCACCGCCACCTCCTCCGCCGCCGCCGCCGCCTCCGTTTTGTATGAGCACACCGTCGGTACCGGTGTCTCCACGGCGGTGCTCCCCGGCCGGGAGCCTGGCAGGGTCCCCGGGGCGCACCGGGCCGCCGCCGCCGCCGCGTAGCGACGAGCTCTCCCCGCATCCCCCGGTGTCCTCCTGGCGAGCTCCCCCGGCGCGGGTCGGCACGGCGGCGTCCGGAGGCTGGTCCGAGTCCGAGGTAGCGTTGGAGATAGACCCGCTCAGGTCCCCGAAGAGCCGGGGACGCAAACTGTAGCACAGCCCCATGTTGAAACCAATATTTGTCTGTGAATGTGATTTTTCATAAATTAAAATATCAAAAAAATCGCAGTTGCGCCACCAGCCCTAACGAGCCATCGTCACATTGGAGCTCCAGCGGTGCGATTCAAGTCCGAATTTGAGCCGAAAATGTGAATGAATTATGCTCCGACATTTGCTATATGTCATTTTGCATTTTCCCCAGTCAGCCTTCGCTTCGTAGTTAGTGGATCACCTGATCCTTTAGTGGACACTGCGGGTCCATCTTACCGTAAGTAACCAAAAGCACAACCTTGGAAAAAAAACGCGGCTATCCGCTGCGCAGACAGTCAACAATCTGACTGCACAGTTGTTAGGTGCAATGCACGGCACGTCATGTTACTACAGTATGGCCATTTCGAGAATGCTGGTCATGATTTTCATTCCTCACATTTCATGCCTGCATGTCTAAAGACACCTCCTGCTCGGCAGATAGTGATCCTGCTCTTCAGACAAATGACTCACTGCTCTTTCCTCACATGCAGTCTGTGATCTGCCTCAGTCAATATGTTTTCAGAAAACGACAAGCCCAATGAAAACTGATTTTTTTTTTTAAAGTAAAATTCACACCTCTGACACAGTTTTTCAGCTGAATCACATTTTTATTGTGTCCTGCTTTAACCTGAACAATTTACACATAAGTCTAATTTAATTCTTCTGTAATCAGCCTAATATAAAGTGTTTACATCAAAGTGATGTTTCTCATTTATCAGCTCTCTGAATACACATTTTGAGTCTCAAAGCAGCCCAAAAGTCATTATAAACATACGTGTTCTCCAGTCTTCAAATCGGGGTCCTGAGACCTTTCAGAGGTCCTTGGGTTGGTCTCAAGTCCTCCCCAGGAAAATCAAATACATAATTTTTAATTTGCTGTTAGTTTAATTGAAATGCAGTCACACTTACTACACTACAGGACAGTTTGGATCTTTAGTTCACTCTGTAACTGTTTGTATAATAACACATAGTTGTTGTTTTTAACGTGGGGAACACTGGAATAAATTATTTACAGATCAGGGTCCTTTCTGGCATGTTTAATTGGTTAAGGGTCAGAAAAAAGTTGGGTTTACTGGGGTCATGGGGCCAAAGTCACAGTGAGATGCAGTGTTGGGAAGGAACCACTAGGTGGAGCACGTGTAAAACACATTTACAGAGACGTTAAAGTCAGTGGAGCCGAGCCAAATAACCTACATATACTGTATGTAGGTTAATTCAATACGTTTATACTTTTCAGCTACTTCTGCAACAACATACAAGTGCTGGTAAAGTAAACATTCACGTTTTGGATCAAATAGTACAAACCGTATTTAGTTTTCAAGTAAATTCGCACTATTTTAGTGGATTAGTTTGGACTTTAAACCAAATACAAGACAGAAATGTAGAAGAAGAAAAAAAGATAATATAAAGACCATTGTTGATCATGGAGACAGTAGTTTTTGTATTGTTTTATTTAATATAATGTTATAGGTCTACCACAGTGCGTGTGTTGTACGTATTATAAGCAAATCAGTACAATTTGAATTCACTTTATTTTGTAAGTCACCAAGGAGACAGGAAGCCGCCTTTTCTAACGTAGATGCTGGGAAGCATCTCTCCTCAGCGAGCATCACCGTACATCTCCATCAGCATGTAAATGTCTCCTGTGGTAGGTATACTTCACTCAAATGTTATTTATATTAAGTGAGACTTAATGAATATTTAGTGAAACTGTCTGATAGATCGTACGGTCGATAATGAGTGCTGGAAGGCGGCTGATGTTAGCTTAGTTTGCTCTCTAGCATACTGTATTTACCCTTAGTAGCAGGTTAGCTTGTTGTCTGCTAACTAGCTTAATTATATGATAAAGGTTTCAGACACCTTCATGAAATGGTTAGATAGGTTAAAAACGAGTGTAAAAGCTCAGTTTAGAAGTTTAAGATATTCTGCTCAATAATATTCATCATTAAAGACCTTTTTTAGCTGAAAGAACAGAAAAACGTCAAATATGTGTGGGCTCCTCAGCAGTGATATATTGAAAACCTCGATCCTGATCCTAGAGGTACCACTTTTTAATAATCCACCCTTTAAACAGGACTTATAAAGTGTAACTAATGGCTATAAATACATACATTATTGACTATTGTCATGTAGATAAGTTAGGAGCCATGAGTAAGAGCAACTTTTGGGTTGCCAGGTTGTGAAAAATCTGCCGGGCTGTTGTTCATCCTCCTCAAGCAGCACACTTGCTCTGTCTCTTAATTATCATTATTATTATTATTTTTAATTTGCACATGTGACAAAACTGTAGAACCTAACAGATTGAGGGATAAAGGAAGACTGTCCTGGTGAGATGACAAAAATAACATAAAATGGGCTTATGAGACAAAAACAATTGATATGGAATAATGAAATCAGGGTGAGTGTCATGGTTAACAGCCAGTTCATGGTTCTTTGGTCAAAAGCATCCTTAAATGAAATTGTTTGAAATGGCGTTCACACACCTCTCTGGCTCACCTACATGTGATCGGTGTCTGACAAAGGCAGGTTAAGCCTTCTGTTTCTGGGTCAAATTCATTATGTAGTCTTGGTTTGAAAGCTCTCAAAATCATCACACCTCTCAGACTCAGTGGACTTGATAGGTTAAAACCACGTCTCCAGCTTCTCCCGTTAGCCCGTTTCCTGGCACACAGTCTTCCTCACATGGAAACTTTAATCCACTTCCCCTCGCAGGGGATCGCGCTTCCTCTGTCTGGAGTCGAGGCTTAGCTTAGGCGAGACACAGAGCAACAGGCAGGATTGACACCGCATCACTTTTCCGCTCTCCCTCGCCAGGTCAACATCCAGCCTTCACCACCAAGCCGCAGAGAGAAAGGTAAAGGCTGAGCGCTCACATATCGTTTCTGTTTTCAGAGTAAAATCCTTTAAGTAGCCTCTCAGTAGCAGCAGGATAGAGCGGCACAGAGGGCCTTTAAGTTGTTAATCTGTGGAGGGATGCTACCGTGCTGACCAAGTGTTGGACTGTGTGGGACTGTCCAGACTGCGCGGTGAAGGAGAGGGAGGGCTCTTTGTGGACGATGAACCGCTACACCTCACTGAAGCAGCTGGGGGATGGCACGTATGGCAGCGTGCTCCTGGCCAAGAGCAACGAGACCGGAGAGCTGGTGGCCATAAAGAGGTGAGTGGAGCTCCAGCGAACATGCCGGAGACACACGGTCTTGTTTTGTCTTGAAGCGTTAAGCTGATTAAGCTGAGTGACTGCTGCGAGGCGCTTCAGGGCTCTACACTCAAACATGTTACGGCCACGCAAGAAAAAAAACAAGGAAAATGCCATTTTGAATCAAACTTGTTGCCTCAGTGTGCATCACGTGTTGGCATTTAGGTTTCAGACCATTTTGAAGATCAGCAGATGCGGGTTGTCGTATCATCACTAGTATCATTATTGTTATTATTGTTGTATTGCTGTGCTGTCATAGTTTCCTTATTTGCCTGTAGACCCCATTTTAAGGATGAGCTGTTTAACTTGTGTCTTTGGCAAGAAATGAATAATGAATGTTTCACGAGGCTCCACCAGGCGCTGTTTGTAAATGTAAGGCTGTAGTGCAAGCTGATACTCCTGATGACAGCGAAAGGAGTGAAAGTATACCACACAGTGTTGCCCCAGGAGGATGGGCAACGTCTCCAGCAGTAAGACAGTGAGGTTCAAACAGGTTACACATGTACAACAGCTCAGTGAAGTACATTTAAATATACCACTACTATTATGGGTACAACGCAGCATTTTTTGAACAGTAGCTTTTATACAGTACTTTGCATCTTACTAAATTATAATAAAAACAGGGGTAAACCAGATTTGTTTAGCAGATCTCTGTTTCCATTAAAGTCGTCATAGGCCATCAGCAAAGCAGGTTAAGATGTGCTTTAAAGCTGCGCTAGCCAAGGTTTTATGTAAAAAATCATGTTGGAATGAGCCTGAATCACAAAGTGAGGCTGTAAAAGAGGAAAAGTGTCTCAAATCTCCTCATCAAGAACGTAAAAAATCAGTTTGCCCAAATGAAGTTCTTTTGTTAGGACCTCAGCAGTGTGAATGAACAAAGCTTCTCGTAAAGCGAGTGCAGTCCGTTCAGAGTTGGACTCATCCACACAGGGTGAACCTGCAGCCAAAACATCGACAATTTATTAGTCAGAGGACTTTTATTATATAAACTCTGAGCTACTGATCCTTCAAATAACTATAATCCGATACTTGCTTTAATATAACTGGTGAACTTCCACCTGCCTGACAGTCAGACTCAGTCATATCTCTGGAAAAATGTGTGTTGTGTTCAGTGGTCCTGGACGAGGGCTGTTACATTCAGTATTACTGTCTTAAAAGTCGACATTAATACACACAGTCATGCAGATCTGTTGTTTTTCCCAACAGAATGAAGAGGAAGTTTTATTCCTGGGAAGAGTGCTTGAATCTAAGAGAGGTGAAGGTGAGAATCATTGTAGTCTGACAAGAAATCTCCATGAGTGGATAAAGCAGCTTTAGATACAGCATATAGCCAATAGCATTTGGTAATATTATCAGCTATTTTTAGATAACTTACTCACATAACGAGCTGATTCTTAACGACTTAACGACTCTGTGGTGTGTGTCTGTGCTCTCAGTCACTGAAGAAGCTGAACCACGCCAACGTGGTGAAACTGAGGGAAGTGATCAGAGAAAATGACTACCTCTACTTTGTGTTTGAGTATATGAAAGAAAACCTCTACCAGCTCATGAAAGAAAGGTAAGAACACGCCAGGCGGCAAAGCCACGCACGCCTTTATTCACAGGCCTTTCACCAGTTATTTTTGTGATGTAATTCTGCAGTGTTTTCATTACCATCGGGAATGTGAAAATGATTTGGGTCAGATTGAGTCATCATGTGCCGGTCTCCGTTTTTGCAGAAACAAGTTGTTCCCTGAGTCAGTCGTCAGAAACATGACATTTCAGATATTACAGGGACTGTCCTTTATTCATGCACATGGTAGGTGACTGCAGACCCGAGAAAAACTGACTGCTGTCTTTTCTGCCTTCTGAAATGCTGTGTTATCGAGCTGCCTCGGTATAAATAGCTCATGATTGAGTAAACAGAAAACAACATGCCTAAACTTGAAAAGTGTATGAATGCGGGACTGCTGATAAGACGTCAGGCAGCCAAAAATGACTCACTCCTCCTGTGTCCTCGGTGAGGAGAGGAGGTGTGAGTGGTACCACAGCTCAGCCGAACGAGTTCTTCTTCTAAAGCTGCACTGTTTTTAGTGCTTGTGGGTGCTGGTGTCATTCCCACTTCATGCATAGTGTTTCTTTCTTCATCCCTTCTTTCTTTCTTTTGTCTTTTACCGCTGTGCTGCTGCCAGGGAAGATAAGATGTTTTCTGAAAATGAGATAAGGAACATTCTGTTCCAAATATTGTCTGGCTTAGCATTTGTGCATAAGCATGGTAAGAGACCGCTCCTGTTTCCCTTTTCCTTTCTGTTTCTTTAAAGGCTTGGCTTGACTGTGCTTTGTTAGCTTTTTTTTTTAACAGAGATGTTTTAACTCAGTTTTTCAGATTTAAGAAATCTGATAAAACATCAAATTTACAAAATGCACCAGTAGCATCATTTCACTGTTAGTCGTCAGAGTGCTAGTGGTTGTAATAGTGGTAGAAACTGTGAGAAAATAATGCAAATCTGAACAAATATCAGCATCAGCACAGGCTTACTTGACCGTCTCGTGTTTTTCAGGGTATTTCCATCGTGATATGAAGCCAGAGAACTTGCTCTGCATGGGCCCAGAGCTGGTGAAGATCGCTGACTTTGGACTGGCAAGAGAAATCCGCTCACAGCCACCTTACACCGATTACGTGTCCACAAGATGGTGAGACTCATTTATTTTATAGCATAATGTCAAAGCAATGCACTCGTACTCCCTGTGGACGAAACACCACCTGATGGACGGCGTCTGACCTCCTGTGCTGTTTGACAGGTACCGAGCCCCAGAGGTTCTGCTGAAGTCGAGCTCCTACAGCTCGCCCATCGACATCTGGGCGGTGGGATGCATCATGGCGGAGCTCTACACGCTCAGACCGCTGTTCCCCGGCAACAGCGAGGTGGACGAGATCTTCAAGATCTGTCAGGTGCTGGGAACACTGAAGAAGGTGAGCCGTCACAACAGGTGTCACGGGTCGCAGGTTTGTGTTCGACACTGTCACAAACTCACAGGTGACTCGTGTTGTTTCCTCTTGTTTTTCTCCACATCAGGTGGACTGGCCCGAGGGCTACACCATGGCCACCTCCATGAACTTCCGCTTCCCAAAGTGCGTCCCCACCAGCCTCAAATCCCTGATCCCCAACGCCAGCAACGAGGCCATCGCACTGATGAAGGACATGCTGCTGTGGGACCCAGAGAAGAGGCCGAGTGCTGCTCAGGTACATTTAAAGTTTCACAGGGATTGGTTGGAATAAAAACAAAATATACACAGATTAGAGTGAGGACAGCTGACTAATGTTGAGCTGACAGTGTTTGCAAAGTAACACAAGTCCTTCGGTGAATGCTTTCATCCCGAGCACCTTGAGTGCATCTATTTGCAGCGTGGGAATCAATCAGCCAACATTGGCAGTTACGGTAAAACCAAACTTGACACTGACTTCATTCAAAGTGTGAGACAGACTCACATCATTATGAAAACTCTGAGCCGCTCATATGGTACTGTTTAATGTTAATGTATATGTTTCTGTGTATTTGTCCTATAATTAATACGTTGTTCTATGTCTGTTGCAAGCTTCTCATTCTGAGCTTGACTTTCCTTCGTTGTGCACTGTTTGTGTTCCAGGCTCTGAGGTATCCATACTTCCACGTCGGCCAGGCGCTCGGTGCTCCCCTCAAGTGCTCGGAGCAGCACAAGGTTCAGGCGAAGGTGTCCGAGGCGGCTGCAGAGACAAAGCCTCTGTCCCTGTGTAAGACGGACCTAGAGTCCAGCCAGCCCAGTCAGACTCAGGCAGAGCTGCAGACCTGCAGCCAGTCTCTCCCGCAGCCCCTTCAGCAGATCTCCCTCCCTCAGGAAAACATGGAGCCGAGCACAAAACAAGCAGTGTGTTTCACCACGCCGCCAGAGGCGCAGCAGGAACCTCTCAGCCTGGTGAAAAACAGGCGACCGACGAGCCGGCAGGCTGTAGGTATCACTCAGGCGCCACTTCTGTATGTCAGAATGGGATATTTGTGGGGCTTACGTGACTTTCTTTCTGCTATCTATGCTCATTTTAAAGCATGCGAGAGCAGCGCCCACGGGAGCAGAGAACAACATCACTGGAATGAGGACAGGACGTCGGCGATGGGGCCAGACGTCTTTCAAGTCCGTCGACAGCTGGGAGGACGGGGAGGACGCAGACGCTGGAGTCTCCATCTCCAAAAAACCCACAATCAGCTCTCTGAAGGACTGCGCACTGGACGGGCCCAGCTGCCGGTTAGACCTCTTCATCTACATGTAAGAAGATGTTTCCAAAACAGTTTGGAAAAAAATACAATAATAAGTCTTTGTCTAGATTTCCGGAGTCAAAGAACAGCACAGCAGCAAAGCTGTCGAGCAGCAGCGGGCTGAACAGAGGTGACTCCAGCACTCTGTCTGCCAAGCAGCACTACCTCCGCCAGTCCAGATATCTGCCAGGTGACAAAAACCGATCCACGTGTCACAAAAATCACATTTACGTGTTGCTTAGGTTTCACAGAGAAGCAAAGTGCAAACTGTCAGTGCTCTATCTAAATGTGACGTAGGTCCACCAGATGTGGGCAAGTGGGTGTGTGGGCTCAGGTACAGTGAGTTCAGTCTGGGCTGTTTGTCCTTTTCAGGCGTTAATCCAAAAAACAACTCCTCAGTGGGAAGCCACGTGGTTGGCAGAAACCTGTGGGGCAGCTCGGGTTTAACCAGAGGACAGGGGCTGGGGTCCCCTCCACGCAAAGGTGAGACAGAGCTGAGGACACGTTTACCTGTTAGAGAACAGGTGAGCGGCGTTTTCTGGGTACGAGGAGGTCACAGTGAGCAGCCGGTCACTGTGACATCATGATGTTCTGCAAAAACACTTTTCTGGCCTTTATTCAGCACCAGAACTCAGGAAGAGACGACAGACTGTGAGCGTATTTCACATTTGCTCAGACACTGAATCGGTGACTCTGATGTTGGCCGTCCACCTTCAGACTGTGCTGACTGTTTAGATCTTCTGTGCTGACGGGTTGAACATGTGTCTCGCTGGCAACTCTTCCCTGGAAACATACATGATAACTTCCATTTCACCGGAAAACACACCTCATACCTTTTCTTAAATCCCTTCAAAGTCTTCACCGCACGTATGAGTCTGGACAGACGTGGATGTAAACTGCAACCTGTTTGGTGGAGGCAAACAACGGCGAGGCGGTAATTCTATTTATTTCCTCTGTGCTGAAAAGAGGAAACCTGTATTATTTATGACTCACCCGTCACACAAAAAGCTTTCCTGTTTATGAGATTCAGAAGCAGCCAGAGCAAAATTACAGCCAGCGTCCATCAGAGACATCGACTGGAAACACTGAAATTCCTCTTCAGATTCAGAGCTCTTCTCCTCCCTCACTCATCCCTCTTTTCTTTCTGTGTTTTTTTTTTTTTTAGACATTAGTCTTCATAAACTAACAGATAAGCAGCCTCTGAAAGAAAAGACCCTGGAGGATCTTGATCTGAACAAAGGTACGGCTCAGATTTCGGAGCAGTTCGCAGAGTCACAGGTGGTGTTTGAGACTGATGATGATGCCTCTGCGTTCATCCGTAACCTGTGATGGATTCCATTCTCCTTTCCAGACTCCTTCATGAGCAGCTCCAACCCAACCAAGACATACATGTCGCCCTTTCAGAAGACTGAAACAGGAGCAGCGAGACAGAGGATCATACTGGCCCCGATAGGAGGCGCCTCTGCCAGTGAGTCACAGCGGAGAACTTTAGCAAAACGCCCCCTAGAGTTAGAAAGGACTCATAGTTCAATCAGGAGAGAGTTGATCAAGAGTGAACAGATATTTAAATATTTAAAGATTAAGATTTGAAGGTAGAGAAAAGCTGAGATCTGGATGAATGGGAGGAGGAGGAGGAGGTGATGACACTGGAGGTGAACGGGGTGAAGGAGGGTCGCCATGATTCACACCGAAATGACGGCTGACAGCAGCAGAGAGGGGAGCAGATTTAGAGTCCGACAGCAGGGATGTGATTGGCTGATTGTGGCAAAATGTGGTGATTTTTGAGCTGATGATGAAGAAAAGGAAACTCAGATCAGAGCCTGACATGATGAAGCTGAACTTTTAACCGCTCTCTTTTTGTGGATCTTGCAGTTGATCTGTCATCTGCTGCTGATCTCAGAGTCGAGTCTAAAATCAAAACGTCCAAGAGCAAGACCTCCTCGAACAAACTCTCAAACGAAGGTAAAAATGATGAGCGCCTGCAGCTCGGCGTCGCTCTCTGAGTGCAGCCTAAACACGCTTTTCTTCTTCTCTCCTCCAGAACACGAAGGGTGGAGGTGCAGGTCTCTGAATCCTCAGATCCCTGGATCCAGCCTTACAGCCAGGACCACCTTCCCAAAGAGCGCACACGTCCAGCCGGTGCACGGACGGGTGGACTGGACCGCCAAATACGGAGGCCACCAGTAGCACGGCTCTGCTCCAGCAGTGACTCATGGGAAAATCCCTGCTGCACTTTAGCCAGGAAATACAGACTTCAGAGGAGAAGCTGCCAACTCGGTGCAGGACGCTGTTACACTTGTGTCTCTGTCAGTATTTTTTTAAATAAAAGACTAGAAAATAAATAGTTATTTTTTATTGAAGTGTGTGAATTTATTATTTATGTGTAGCAGGTATATATTTACAACCTGAAAACATCACTTAACTGTATCAAAATTACTTTATTTTGTGCATCTACATTACACAGCTAAAGCATAATAAGAAACAACACCAAGGGAATGATTGTGAATGCAGACAAGACATATTTAGATATTTTCAAGATTTATGCGGCCTTTTTAACATTCCTATGATGATCTTCACCAGCAGCAGTGCACTGAAACGAAAATTACAACATCTCTATCAGGATACGGTCGTCTGAGAGTAAATTAATTTCTCTTTGTCTCAGGCTTTTGAAAGCAAAGGTCTGCGTGGTGCAGAATATTGTAAATGATTACCCCAGGAGCAGTCAGAAAGTCCAATCTGAAACAGGAATCAGAGTCTTACCTCGCTACAGTCATTAAACCAGCAGGCATGAACTTCCAGGAGTTGAGAAACCTCAGGCCCATCACCACAGCCAGAGTTCCTGAGGTGCCTGCATGTCGTCAGTGGAGGGAAACAGTTGTTTGCCACATGTTTGTGAAAGCTGCACTTGGACTGTCACACTTTAACAAACTAAACTTGCTCACCCAGAGAAAGCCAGACATTCCTGGGATTTTGAGATGCCCGATAAGCACCGACTGCAGCCAGCAGGCCGAACAGGAGCCCTGCAGCCAGAGAGGAGACGCTGCCTGTGGAGGAATAGGCTTTTATTTTGAAATTAAGTGTTGAATTCAATTACACAAGTTCTTTAATTCCTCAACTTAGCTTTGCCTTTAACATCTCAGAACAAACGGGGTGTGAACTTTGACTTACAGTGTACATGTACACTAAGTTGCCAATTTGTTAGGTACACCTGGATGTATAACAACATCCCTCGTGCTGTGTTCCACAAACTTAAACCTCCTGAACGACCACAAGGAAAACAGTTTTAGCACCAACTGAACAGTCTGAACTTCATGAGTGTTGGATGTGTTGCAGGATTGTTGTATTAGGCTGCATTAGTTTCAGCGAGCTGTACCTAATAAACTGGCGACTGAGCGTAGAAGGAGATCAGTTACAGATGCAGGTTCAATAGTAATCTGCTGTAAAATCTTGGTGGCATCACGTCTTGTGGCTGCATTGTATTCTGGTCTACTGAGACTGTCACCCGTGGATAAACTGGTAAATCCACCTGTGATGGACCGGTCCCAGTATGAAAGCTGATTTAGTGCAAAGTGCACAGTGTATATACTTTTCAGATCAATATTATAACAACGAAACAGATGCAGATCTTATAAAACCTGATGCAAAAGCGTTCCCATGAAACTAACCAGTGAAGTAAACTCTACCAAATAGAGTATCATTAAATAAAGCTATTACTACTTTTACTCTACTAAAACATCTGGATATGATTTCTAATCGCTGAAAACCAGTCTTTCAGTTCATCGTTTTGATTTATCCTGAGTATTTTAACCTTTTTCACGCAGTTAAAAACCACACAAGCTCTCTTAAAGCTGTAAATATACATCAGGAGACAGAGTAACACTGAACCATCATGCAACAAAATCATCTGCGGCTAAAACATCAGCCACCACTTCAATAACTACCAGACGTGTCGGTGTTCTGTCCTACCTGCTTTCAGGTAACCTGTGACTCCTCCTGCTGTCACCAGAGCAGCATAGGTGAACCCAAACCAGTCCACAGCCATGTTTGAAGCCTCAATGCTGCTGCTGCTGGAGTAAGACAGGGTTTACTATGAGGAGCACTCGATTATTCAGCTTTGTAACGTTACCACGACTTAACAACAACTGAAATGTTAAAACAGCGACAAGTAAATGCTGCCAAATACTTTGCTTCCAAAAAAAATGGCACCAAACGCACTACAAACAGTCACACCTTCACTTTTAGTTAGGTCTAAGCTAGCACGAGTGCTGCACTTAGCGACTTCCGGATGTTACCCGGAACACTTCACTTCCGCTGCCGTTTCAAAATAAGTCTGTTAGGATTTTTAATCCTTTCGTCAGTGATGGGCCAGTTGTCTTCAACGGTGCAAAAGGAAGAAAGCGAGGCCTCATAAAGGCTTCATGACTGTATTTTCATAAAGACGGCAAACATAAAGACAGTCGGTAGCTGAGCTTTATCACCTCCCTGTGGTAACTATGAGTAAATGCATGTTTGATAATGTAACTCAAGGTAAAAAGCAGCCCATGGATTATAAAAAAAAGAAAATTTATTGTCGCCCATCTCATTTTTCCATTGTTGTTTTTCTTCTTTTCAGTGTTGGCAGTAAATATATTCATAAAATCTGTAGTTCAAAACTGTATTTTATCACCTCCCTGTGGCAACCACAAAAAGTCAAATAAGTCCAAATATAAAACAGTCCATGAACAATAAAACAATCTTATTTTTCCCCTTTATTTTCCACCACCCTTCTTCTTCTTTTTGGGTTTGCTCTCATCTTCTAGAATGACTTCTTCTGTTGCAATTCGGACTCTCTTTGTCTTTGAAAGCTCCTGAGCGAGTTCTGTGGACAGAAGCAAAGAGATGAAGACAGATGCAGAAAAACTAGAAGACAAAGCTGAACTTTATTAATCCAGCTCGAATCTCTTTCATAGCCCAAAGACCAAGAGGAACAAATGTCAGCGTTTGCAGGAAAACTACCTTCAGATGTTGTCGCTTTAGCTGCTGGTTCCTCAGCGATGGATGATGAAGTCACTGATGAAGGTTTCCTCACGGCGAGGCACGTCAGTCTGGCCGATGTGTTCACTTCCCCAAGGAGGGTAGGAGACTCCAGCTCCTGTTGGACAGCAAGAGTACATTGATGGATCAGATTTAGAACAGTGTCACCCTGCTCATCTTTGTTATTCCTTTAACAGACTTCTTTATACAAATGTATTCTTGTAACAGAAGAATCTTCTTTAAAGAACTTTATTATTCGGCTTTGCGAATGGACGTGCCTCTTTTAGATGGAGCTTCCACATCTTGATGAAGCCGTCATTTGAAGCCGTCACCAACACGCAGTAATCCTCCATAAAGAAACTGTCAACCGCTTTCACTCTGAAATCACAAAAGGATGCGGATTTGCTTTTAAATGTGCAACTCAGAACAGTAGAAATACATGACGAGAAACTCCAGAAAACAGTCGACTAACTTTCAGACATAAATGGTGGATCAGTGAAGTAAAAACAAGGTAAATGAACTCACCTGGTTTCATGAGCCTTAAACTCAGACACCCATTTCTTCTTTTCCAGGTCACAAAACCTCACTGTTTCATCGTCTCCTGCCACAACCAGGATGGAGTTCTGAGAAACAAGCCGGATCAGAACATCAATCTAAACTTACTCTGATACGGCTTCATATCTTGGTGTGATAGCAAACACCAATCATCTCAGCCACAGCAAGCTTCTCAGCGTCATCGACACTGAACTCACATTTAAGAACTTAATAGAGGAGATCCGTTTGGGGTTTGTGATGGTTCCTGTCACGGATGCTGTCTCCAGGTCGTAGATGTCCACTTTGTCATTCACCACAACCACATATTTATCCCCATCTGGAGACCATCTGACAATGTGTGCATCTGTTAAAAGTGTAGAGAGAAAAGTCATCTCAAACATCCTCATGTTTCTGAAAGAACTTAAACGCTCCATTCAATCGAAGAGGAGTCTTACTCTGTTTTATGTTTTTGATGAAGGCTGATCTTCCGTTAATTAGATTCCATGTTCTAAAAGGATAAAATGATGCAGCAGTCATTTTTTTAATTCCCTGTTAAATGAAGAATCTGCCTCACAGGCTTTGCAGCAGAGCTGAAGATTTTACCTGAGAGTCTTATCTGTCCCGACTGTAAGTGCAAGTTTGCCCGATGGATGGACGGACAGCGATGTGACAGGACCTCTGAGGGGAAACCAGGATTGACCAAGTTATTTTGACTCGTCTCATCCAGCGAAATGCATCCACCTCTCCCTGTGTGCTTACTTGTGAGCTTTGATGGATTTCAGACACTCCCACTTCTTCGTGCTCCACACGCATACGAGTCCATCGTCTCCTCCGCTCAGCAAGTGAGACGCCCCGTAAAACTCCAGGCAGGTGATAGTTCCTGTGCAAAACAGGGAAGTTTGGGTCAGATGTGCAGACTGCAAGCTAATATCTTACATTCAAGTCAGTGTACACAGCTTGATGTGAACCAGACGATCCACCTCAGATACTCACCGTCGTGATGCAGCAAAGCTCCGTGTTCAGTTCTCTTCTTCATGTCGTACAGCTGTATGGTCTCATCTTTGCTTCCTGTGACAACAAACCTCTCGCTGGCTGCCACGGCTGATATGGATGCCGTGTGGGCGTGATGTGTGAAGTCTGCCTTGGCTGTCCACTCCTGCTTGACAAACAACAATACATTTAGCCTTGAGAGCTGATGTCTGTACGTAATAACCTAATCGCTGACACTGGGAATGCATAGTGTTTAGGTGTCAGTTTAAGGGGAATACTTTATCAGATGCAAAAAACAGGTTACACTCTCTATCTTCCCCCTAAATGAACGTTAAACCTTTAAACACAGTATTACACACAGGTGGCTGCACTGTAGGCTACCCATCAATCCCAGTGACAGTTCAGCTTAGTTTGTAAGTACCAGAGAACAGAAAATACGACTCAGACTGGTCTTAGACATCGACAGTCACACACAACTACAAAATAAGACACTCCATCTTACTTTCTCATCAGTCTCCACTCGGTAACCCAAGGTGATTTGCTCGTAGCTCCCTGCAATCAGCTCCAGTACAGCTGCCATGCTGCCCCTAGCACCTACAGAGTTAAGCTAGCCAGCTAGTTAGCTTTCTTTAAATTTCAGCTTTTTCTGTCTGAATTCTGTCGCCTGGTTTGAACGACAGCTGGTAACAGCCACTAAAAGTCCAAGCAGAGAGCTACGTAACAAACAACGACACAATAAACAACATAAAAGCCGTGGCGAACCGACATAAACAAGAATATCTGCAGCTATTTCTACACACTAGTAACTCCAAAATAACGTGCGGCACTTCGCGCCTGCGCAGAAATCTACTTCCTACCATCCGGTTGATATTGCTTTTCAAAATAAAAGCAGGCGCCTTTCAGTTTATGACACAATTTTCTATGTACAAATTCTAGAATATATTACACCTGTTAAAATAACAAGTTTTATATCTTTTTATTTTCCAAAATCATATTTCAGTCCAGATAAACCACTGGCCTCTGTGTTTGGTATTTCGAGAAAAATAACCATTTTTTTAATCAATTTGCTGTTGCTCAGGATACTGAAATACCTTTTCAATAACAATTTTAAGCCAACACATTTTTTAAAACTAGTCTAAAGTGCTTCTGCCTTCTGTAAGAATAAGCTCACCTCTATGAAAAGCCCACTTCATTAACAGTGAGCCCACTGTTGGGGATTAATACGGCCCAAAAATTGGATCCGCCCTACCAGAGACAGAGGGGAGGGACTCTGGCTCGATCCTGTCCTGTAATTGGCTGCTTCTCCTGGTGACGTCTCACATAACAGTTCGCATGAAACGGGAGTTTTTCTGAGAGGATGACAAGTCAGACTAAGTTTTTCCACTGATCGGAACGATGGCGAGAAGGTAAGTGTGGACAGACAGCAGAGACACATCACAATAACTTTTCTCAACAAAGTTTCCTCTCGTTGCTTGTTTGTGCGCGTTTCTAATCAGCTGATTGTTGACACTTAAAGCTTCTCTGCCTCCATTTTAACACCATCCAAGACGGAAAGGTTTGATGTAAACACTGGCTGCGCTGTAATATGACACTTCTCAGACTTCTTCACGTCAACGTTGTGTAAAAGTGAAGTTGTGTGTTTTTTTCCCGCTTCCCCTTTGAAGCACAAATGTCCTTTTGTTTCAGCTGCTCTCACAGTGAAGATCACAGGTTTGCGCATGTTGCTGCATGTGTGTGTCTCAATCTCCTGTTTGCATACTTCATCACCAGGGTCTGCAAGTCATTAGTGGTTTGAATTATACAACAGAACAAACAGGACATAGTTGGCCAGAATGAAAAAACGCCTCTTGTGATTCTCACAAGTGTGGCTAATTTAAGAACAGAGAAGTTTCTGTACCACTGCGTCCCTCTTCCTGTCACACTCAACTTTATTTCCAATGTGACACACATCTGGTGAGATGACAGCATGGGTGTGGCAGTTCTTTATTTGCTTTGATTTGCTTTAGATTCTAGATAATGGCCAGTGAATATGAGATGAAATGTTAGAGGCATCATAAAAAAACATCTGCAAGTTCGGTTTTGTTTGGGTGTATCTCATGTTACAGCCTACATGTTCAGCCATGCAGTTGTAATTTAATGATGGAGGTGGGGTCTCTTACGGAGACAAGGCTGGTCTGTCAGTTTTCTGCTGGTATACACCAGGGGCGAAACGGGTCCCTGGGAGCAAGCAAAACGCCAGAGGGCCTCCAGCTGCAACACATGCAAAACTCTTTTTAAATAAATGCAGATTAAAGCACTTGTAGATGATCTGGTTTAACTTCCAGACAATGTTACACAATTGTAATCCTGTCAAACCACATGTACAATACTTCATACACAAATGGCCCTAAAAAACATCAAGAAATGTGCTGAAACAAGCTGTTATCTGTTGAGCCGCAGGATGAGTTTGACGGTTTGGTGTATTTTAGCAACTTCCTGTTAACTGTTGCCATCCGAATGAATTAATCACGCAGCATATCCTCATGAAAAGATGAGCAGGATGTTTCTATCACAGGCCTGATTGGTTTAACTGCTTAATTGATTGTATTGGTAACAAAAGACAGCTCTTTCAAACTCACTCGTGTCAGTCAGGGACAAAATAAATGTAATGAAAAGCCAATCGTAGCTTATCAGGCATCGGTTAATCATCTCTGTGAATGGAGAGCACATGTTAATCTTTAAACTCTCTGACATGTCACAGGAGGGAAAGCGCAGATGTGGATCGTAAAATGAATGATGGCTGAATTCCATTTAGCTGCTCTAGTTTCAGGATCCTGGTGTTTCGTGTGCTGGCTCAGTGTCCTGACGACAGCAGGCTGACTGTCACTGAAGAATACAGTAAATCAGCTGTAATTAATTCATAATCCTGCTGCACGAGCGAAGTTCTCTGAAGAACAAAACCCCCCAAAAATCCTCTTGGAATGTCTTTTTATTACTTTGAGCAGATTCCAAAATGCATGTTTCTAATTTCGTTGTACCATTTCGGTTTTCTCCACCACGACTGCTCAGCGTGATTCACTGCCTTTGTTTCCTCACAGTCAGCAGGCCAACCAGGAGCTCACCGAGGTGCTGAACCAACTCTGGGGTCTGGACACCAACCGTTTCCGGCCGGGGACCGACTACATCATTTCCCTCCAGGTCAGTGGTGCCGGTCTGTCATGATGGCTTCTCTGCAATGCAGAACACTCAGAGATACATGCAGTACATGCAGACCTCACCTGGATGGTAATTCAACCACAGGAGACTGGAAAACTCACACACTGTGCTGGGAATTGCCTGTATAACTATCACTGACGTCTGTGCGTTTGCATGTGTTTCACTCAGGGGAGGGCAGGTTATGTGGCTCAGGGCAGTAACTATGCCAGAGACAGGGCCAGGGCTCCGCTCTTCAGCTACGTCAACGAAGACAAACTCAAGAGCATCGAGACATATGCACGTAAGTAGCAGCTCGTGTCGTTTTTTTCTCATTATGCCACCTACACTGTAAGCAAGTACGAGTCTTTTTTTTTTTTTTTCATGCAGATTTCATCAACTTGCTGGACAACTATGAGACGTCCACGGGGGTATCGGAGACGGTAACGTCAGAGGAGCTTCAAGAGAACAAGCTCTTCATTGACGCCATTATGGAGACGGATGTGATGAAGGTGCAGTAGCTGCCAGAGATCCCTTTAACAGATCTGTCATCAATACACAAACAGCACGCTGATCCCACACAGCAGCTGCTTACACTCCCGGCTGCTGCACCAAATGTTGACGTTCAAGCCGATGACTTTAATGAGGATTTGACACCTTTTTACAGTTAGTTACAGTCTGAATTAAATAAGTGTTTCGCATCCACAGCTACAGACTGCACTGAAGAGTTTACCTTCAGCTCTCTGGACTGGAAGAATGTGTCCAGCTGTATCAGAATTATCACAGTACTTTATTGATCGCTGAGGGGAAATTGGGACAGTTGCAGTTGCTCTCATTGTAGAACAGTAATGAAATAGAAGAAGGAAATCTTAGAGAATGTAAAAATATGTAAGAAATATGAAAAAATATGGACACTATACAACAATCTGCATCAACAATATATGATGAACAATATGACATGCAAGCCTAAATATGTAAACTATGTGTATTATGTTACAAAAAAAGCAATGTTCTACATTAATACTAATACTATAATAATAACAATAACAATAGTAACAGTATCGATGATGTATAGCAATTATAATATATAGTAATATTTAGTATATTGCAGTATAAATACACATATACACCATAGTGTTACACCATTGAGTTACTGCACAGCCTGAGTTGAATTACTGCACATTGCACAAACATCACACAGAAAGTGATCACAATAAACTGTAACTTCTCTTTCTCGTGCTGTGCGTCCTTATTCTTTATTTTTTGTCCTGTATTTGACTTGGAGACCTGAAATGTCGTCACACTGCATGTCTTCTTCTTCACAGTGTGCTCACCAGTACCTGGTCAGGAAGGGGCAGTCGCCATCAGACCGTGCACAGTTCAAGAGACAGCTGTACGACATCTGGTTCCGCCTCTACCACAGGGACAGGAGTGGAGGGTGAGTGTCCCAGTGGCAGCAGGGGGAGCTGCTGTGATGTGTTCACGGAGAATCCTGGAGGTTAGAAGAAGGAGAACACGTTTAATCATCTACAGAATAACTCGTGGAAGTACGTCCTTCACAGCTTCAGGGCTGGTTTTCTGCAGCCGAATTCGCTGACCTGGAGACAGATTCACTTTCTTTTCAGCTGTAGTTATGTTATAGTTAGTGCGTGTAGTAAAAGGTTTGAGACAGGGAAGAAAAAAAAGTATAGATATGAAGAATGAGTACTGTATACTGAAAAACTGCATGTGTTTAATTTGCAGTTTAACAATCATCTGTTTCTTCAAAGGGGAGTTGCAGGTTGTATTTAGTGTTTTTGTCCTCTATCCAGGCAGCAATGCAAACACAGTAGATAAGAGGGATTAAAGTCATAAAAGGATGATCAGGATGAATGAGGGCATGCAGGGACACTTTTGAACATGCTGTCTTCATTGTAGTGAGGATTCCTGCGGATTCGAACATGTGTTTGTGGGAGAAACCAAGTACGGCAAGGAGATCATGGGTCTTCACAACTGGGTCCAGTTCTACCTGCAGGAGAAACACGACCACGTTGACTACAAAGGCTACAAAGCAAGAGACAACAAAGATACAGTAAGAAAACAGCGTGTCACCTTATGCAAAGACACTTCACGTACCGGTCTTTGTAAAAACTCTTCTGTTAATACTGTTACTGAGCAGAAAATACATGTATGAGTCCCATAAAGCACCTTTTCATCGCTGTCTTCCAGCCTGATGAAGATGACCATGTCCTGAACCTGCAGTTCAGTTGGAAAGGCTTGGTGAAGCCTGTTGGTGGCTCCTTCATCGGCGTCAGTCCAGAGTTTGAGGTCGCTCTCTTCACCATCATCTTCCTCATGTCGACGGAGAAGATGACATCTGTTAAGGTGAAGGTGGATGAGTACATGCTGGAGCTTGTCGTCTATCGGCATGGGCGATCCATCGGCACGTCCTTCCCTAAACTGCTCAGCAGCAACAACAGGGATCTGTGATATGACGCCACCGGAGCTGTTAGCCGTCATGTAAAACTCAGTGTTTTCATACGTTTATAACTTGTGTAACGCTTCTGTTTCGTTCTTTTAAAAGTATAATCCCTTAATGTAATCTGGATCAGGTTCTATTTGCACTAAACGTCAGGCTTAAACTGTCTACAATAAGCAAAGTTTTTAGCCTAAACCTTCTGATCTAGATTGATGTCATGGAAGGAATATGTTTTGTTAATCATTTATGCCTTTTTCTCAATACTGTTATGGAAAAAATAAAGTTTCCTGTCTTTGCAAAGTGGTGTTGGCATTTTTATTCTCCCCTGCTGATGAAGATAGGTCAGAGAGCTTTTGCTGAGATTTAGACTGAAAAACAATTCAGTTCACCTCTATCCACGGTCTGTAGGCCCTGAGTTTGGTCTTTTAGGTAGACCTCATGTGGCGTGAGATCAAAAATGAAACTGATAGTTTCAGTTTCTGCTAGAAGTAATTTTCATTCCAAGCATCATTTCTTATTACACATATTGTTGCACAAAAAATAACAACAGGTTGACTGTTCTTATTTTAAGAAATTTCCTGTAGTCATTTAATTAACTGAAATTATTCCCGACATTATTCTTGTAAATTTAGACGTGATTTTATTTGGAAAATTCTAAATTGAACTTTCTGCAACCAAACAACTATTCCTACTGATGCTGTCTTTATTTCACCTTATGTTACACATATTCCCTGGTTATATTTCGTAGTTTCATTTTCCTGAAAGTCATACTCGTCTAACAGTACTGTTACGTTGTTTCACAGTTTCATTTTCTGAAACGTTCATTGAAAATCATCACTGAATATATTATGATTTGTTCCACCATTTTTTTGACTCCATTTTATATATTTACATGTTATTTAATCTATTTGCACTTAAGAACTTCACTATACGTTGTACTATGTATGTGTGTGTTTGTAGATTTGAACTCGTTTTGATTTATTAATGTTATTTTTCATACAGTGGGTGTCAACGCTGCCTGGCAGACAGAACTCAGGGCACAATAAGAGACTACCTTGGACGCTCCCTCGCTTTGCGCATGCGCACTCAAACAAACCATTACCATGTCAAACCACAAAACTGAAACTGTCCCTCTGGAAACTACTTGATAAAGTGCTGAACGAGCAGGTAAAGACACACACGCTTTAAAGCTATGTAAACCTCTCAGAATTGTTTGCTAACAGTGACAGCGGCGGTCGTCTTCATGCTCATTCACAAACTTTTCGAGTTAGAGGCAGGAAACATGGTTAGCTAGCAGCTAGCCGCTCGGCTAACGTTAACCGTCAGTTGGCAGCCCGTTGCCACTCAGTGTCTGTTGAGGACCCACCTGACAACCGCTCACATGATTTCAAGTACTGCGACCACACCGATGACCTTTAACAACAGGAAACAGATTTCTCTAACGCCTGCTTGTGTTTGTGTGTAGTTTGGGGCAGCGGAGTGTCGTTTAGGGGCTTGTTAAACAACAAGCCAGAGCAAAAACAACAACATGTTTGGAAAGAAGAAGAGAGCACCGCAGCCCAGAGGCCAGGGCGCTGCTGCAGCCAAGCAGGTGACAACAACACGGACAGAGCAGGACGTTTTCTCTGGATAATAGCTGTCAAGGGCTGATGTTTATCCTTTACTTCCTGGTTTCAGATGGGTCTGTTCGTAGACCTGGACCCTGAGGAGATGATGATGGGTATGGAGGAGAATCTGGACGACCCGGACTTGGAGGCTGAACTTGCTGCTATCACTGGAAATAAAGCTGCTCCCGCTGGAGGGAGAGCCCGGCAGAAGGGGAGAAGTGAGTGCAGTAAACAACCCCTGTAAACTCCACCTGTCTGCCATGACTGGACTAATATTTGCATGGAGTTGAGAGCCGCTGAGGTGTTGTTATGCCTCCAGTCAGTGTGTACTGTAGCCTGACCGATAGAGGATCCTCGAAGCTGATACTGATGTTTGAGATAACAATAATTAGATTCCTGGTCAATGACATTATTGATAAGGTCACCATAATTTTATTTTAATAGTTGTGACCCAGAAATGTTCTCTTCAGGACATTTTACAGTTGAAAAATAAACCCGACACCACTCTCTGGTCAACAAACTGTAGAATGATAACTCTTGTCCTTCATTTTCTTGACATTTATCGACTGACATACAGTATATGTCAACATCGATATATCTGTAATGAGCCAATTTCAGCTGATATGCGTACTACATTTACAATATGATCAAAAGTATGTGGACAACCAAACACTGCTAGCTCAGATCTAGACCTCTAGATATCAGCCTTCACCTTGGATTTTTTTTTAAGTGATTATCAGGCTCGAGCTTTACTCCTGTATACTGAAGCTCCGCTCTGCTGGGATTCGCCCCCCTTCAGCCACAGCAGCATTAGAGGGTCGAGTGCCGGTCTGGCTCGCAGCCTGGATTTCAGCTCTTTCCAAAGGTGCTGGGTGGGGCTGCTGTCAGAGCTATTTGCAGGCCGGCCTGCTTCTTCCACACCAAACTCGGAAAACCATTTCTTTCTCTGTTTGTGCCTGTTTGAAATGCCCTTCCTCAAACGGTTATGTCTATTTCCCGAAGGAGTCACAGCACTGTTATGTTTTTTCCCTTTTACAATAAAAAGTTTGATGAGCCCACATTGGCTCTTAAAGGAATTAACACCATCTACACTGCAGATAATAGTACTGTGAGTCCTTTGGGACGCACAGTTACAGTTTTTTGTGCTCAGCTCCTGCACAGGATAGATGTGGACACGTACTTCTGGTATGTATATATAGCATAGTACGATACATCTAATGCGACAAAGTGCATATTTATTGTCCTAATCCTAAAGTGATTATTCATTTTTCTCACACTGGAGCCACTAATAATACTATTGACATTTGCATTATTACTATATTGAAATGTGATATGTGTTTTTTTTTTGGTTTAATATGGACAACAAACAACATATGCAAAAAAATACACACATAAACAGATACTCAACGAGTAACCTCCACCTCCCAACAACCCACCTGACTCTTCACTAAGCCCCGCCTCCCTCAGTTACTGTTGCGTGAAGCTTCCTGTTGTCACACTGCACATGTGGAGTTTACAGTGACAGCAGGTGCAGATTTAACATCGAATGTGATGTTGATCTCACACACAAACCCATTTGGATACATGACATCACGTTTGTGTTGCAGGCCCGCTGCCCATGGAGGACATCGCAAGAATGGCTGACGAGTGCATGAGAGATGTGGATGACGATGAAGATGACAGTAACCTGGAAGATGATGAAGATCTACTGGTTGGTTTTGTGTGTATTTATCTCTGCAGAGCTTTGTGGCTGCTTTCAAAACAAACACGTTATTATCTTTAACTGGTGTTTTAAGGGAGGACTGAGCGAGAATGTCATCTTTACACTCTGTGTTTGAATTTGATGAATTTGCTGCTTTATCGGTTCATTCACGGCTGCTCTGTGAGTAACTACAGTCATTCCCACAGCCGTCCTCGTGCTAACATGTTGCATTTGGTGGAGGAGACCAACTTTGGAAAATGTAGCCGATAATTAGAAATATTTGTCCTTTTCACTGACACATTGTGCTGCACAAGCTTTCTTTTTACCCTTTTTGGAACTCCTAGTTGTCTGTGGACAGAGAATCAAGACGAGTAAAAAAAGAAAGGAAAGTTCAAGGCAATTCAAGTGTTTAACATAAGACATTAAACATATTATGACAAGACTACCTGTAAAACAAACAAGGTAAAAAAGACATAACATAAAGACACAACAAAAAAATAAACAGATTAAACAGGAGGATACAAATTACAGTGCAGTGCAAGAGTGAACAGTCCCAAATTTGATTTGATAAATGACAGTGGCAAATAACAGGCCTCATTTTTTTAAGCACCACTCTGAAAGAACCTAAGAGCTGGGCTGAGTTTTGGGAGTTTGTTCCAGATATATAAAGACCAAACATCCGTCTCCATGTTTAGTTCTGCCCTCGGGGACTGTAAGCAGATCAGTTCCAGATGATCAGCGACTTCTGGATGATTCATAACGTAGGAAATCAAGTCATAGATACACAGGAAGCCAGAGCTCAGATCTGAGAACTGGAGTGACACTTTCCACTTTCTTTGTCATTGTGAATCTGAAACCTCCGCTGTCTGATCAAATTTACTCAGAGACCTGTAAAGACAGCATTACAGTGGTCAAACCCACTAAAGACAAAAGCAGAAAGTCCTTTAATTCTTTATAGACTGTATTCTGAGGGTGATTGGCCAATTTTGTAGCAGGACCTTGATTTCATCTGCAAATTTTGGTTTACAGAGCTTTTGTTTGTCACGTTTTACCAGCCCGTCTAACGGAAAAGCTGTCTCATACTGAAATCCAGCCTCGCATGAAGATCTGAAATTGGCTGCTCACCAGTTGCTGTATTTTTCCTCATCAGGCCGAGCTACAGGAAGTGGTGGGTGAGGGGGAAGCTGAGGATGCTGTAACTGTTTCCTCTCCATCCTCTGCCGCTGCTGAACCTTCTCAACCTGAAACACCAGAGTCCCCACCGCCGCAGGTACAACGCATGCTGCTCTCTGCCGGCCTTGTTATGGACGCCGCCAGCCACCAAAATACATGTTTAATGGTGGAAAGTTGAGCTGCTGCTGGTAACAGGAAAGAGCCTTGTCTTCCGCGGTTTCCAAAATTAGCTGCCTATTTTTGCCTTAAATAATTTTGAGCATAACATCTTCAAACAACAGCTGTTTACTTGCAGCACACTTCCTGATTCTTGTCCCTTCTGTGCTTCAGACAGCTTGAAATAGTTTGAATGCTTTGTCTCTTACTTGAAACCACTGATTAAAGATGAGATGTAGATATGTAGAAATTGCAATCAGTGTATTTTTTTTCTTCCTGTTATTCATCTGTGAAAAGAACTTTTCATTCTCAGCCCACAGTTGCGGAGCACTTTCTTGACCTAGCATAGCGTTTGCCAGCTGATAATGTTGACAGTACCTGCCTGTTGTTTTGGTGGAGCAGCAGGACGCTAAACCCTCCTCGGCGGCGCCCGGCAGCCTCCAGCACACCCTGGAGGAGAGAGTGGCCATGTACAAGACGGCCTTACAGAACGCCAGGACTGCAGGGGAGACGTCCAAAGCCCGGAGATTCGATCGCGGCCTGAAAGTGAGTGAAATGAAGGACCTATAAATGGCTGCTAATATTCCATTATTTTTATTGTCGTTTATTGCAGTGGTGCTTCCTTCATTACACATTAAATACTCTGCTTTCAGACGTATTATACAAGTGTAGATGACGCTGATTGTTAACGTCACCCTCCGCAGACTCTGGCGACGATGTTAGCTGCTGTGAAAAAAGGGAGACCCGTGAACGAGGCAGAGATCCCTCCTCCGGTTGCCACTGGAGCCCCGAGTGCCGCCTCTCGTCCTGCTGTCCCACAGCGACCTCCTCCCCCTGTACCCTCGCCTCCTGGATCCACTCCTTCAGATCAGCAGGGGCAGTCGGTACCAGAGGTCATCACCCCCAGCAGCGAAGAAGAGCAGTCCTCCTCCACCCTGCCCACCCTGAGCAGCGTCCCATCTCCAGAGGAGCCGACAGAGGAGCCTGCCGACCCGCCTCAGACAGATGGTCCGTGTCAGCTGGGTTATGCAAAGTTCTATCAGTTCTAACATTTGGTGGTAGAGAAAGTAAGAATTCGACATGGCTGCTACGTCTGTAAAGAGGTGCGTGTGGATGCTGAGGCAGGAGTGGTGGGATCGTGATATAAGTGGCTTCACAGAAACAGATTTCATCTAATATTTCTACCTTTAACTGCACCTGTCAGCGCCTCTGCATAAGAATCTCACGGCGAGACACTCAGGTCAGGCGAGTGAGTGATTAAAAGTGGAATAAATTCTGATAGGACGGTTCAGACTGAGGCCACACTGCCGAAAAATCAGACCTGTACCTGATTTAAGACCACATACGAAAGTGGTCTCAAGCAGAAGTGAAAGGATCAGCCACTTGTGTTTACAGTCTGAATGTAGCTTCAGACTGGATTCACTGGCAATGGGAATCCCTGGCTTCTTTATTTTGGCAATTGTGACCCATTCAGTTGAATTTATGGTTATTATTATCAGCGTTAATCTTTTTTTTCCATGACAGATGCATTGTTGAGGCAGAGCGGTTGCCTTCCAGATTCTCAGCATGTGATGAATGTGGCCTCTCACTGTGATCATTGTTCTGCGTTTCTGTCCCGTGAATCCGCAGCGAACGAGGCAACCAAGACGATGCTGCTGGAGAGGCAGAAGGAGTACAAGATGGCAGCCCTGAGAGCCAAGAAGCAGGGAGACATGGAGCAAGCTCGGCTTTACTTCAAGACCAGCAAGGTGAGTGAACAGACGGCAAACCTGAGTGATTTCTTTCAAACCAAGTCAGCGTCTCCGGTGTGGAAAGTGTTGTGCTTTGTGTTCATTTGAATCTCCTAAAAGTAACTTTTCTCTGTGGTGTGCCGGCATTTCATCTTCAGTGAATTATACTTCACGTTTATACGTTTTTTTCTTTTATTTCAAGATAAAAATGCAAGGTTGAGCTTTTAGATAAAGCAGGATACATCATTTTTGTCCTTTCCCTTACAGTTAACTGCGGTGTAAACTTACTGAGCTACAACTGTCTGCAGAGTTAAACAGTTCCCTTGATTCTGTCTGTTGTGATTCATGTAACTCACATCGCTGTGAGCTAAACGCACATAAGAAAGCTTTGTTTCTGCTCAAACTGGAGGCATCATTCAAACTGTTTTCACAGCACAGCAAGTTTCTGCCGTAGGAATGTTAGCAGCAGCTTCCTTTTTAGATAATAGACACTCAGTGTTTTTGAACCTGATGCCTCTTTGGATTATTGCTGTTACTGGTCAGAATTACAGACTCTTATTTTCATGTATATCGACATCTTGTCTAAGTTCATATTCCAGACGTCAGTCATGAACATTAACCAAATTAGAGGTCTCAGAAAAGTTTTTGTATAAATATTTAAAGTTAAAATTCATTGCACAGTTTTTCATTGTTACTTGTGCAGTCTGCTGTCTGAGTCCGTTGCTGCATATTCTGACTCTCTCAAGCATGTGAAACATGCCAACGATTTGTAAGCTGACAAAGCCCGTCATTATGTTGGACTGAGTTTGGGTTTTTGGTATTTTCTGGTGCAGAGGTTCGATGCAGTGATTGGGGCGTTGGAGAAAGGACAGGCAGTTGACCTGAGCGGCCTCCCTCCCTCTCCAGGACAGGGTAAGGAACACAGGTTGTGGCGGAGGCTCAGAAACTACAGACCGCCTGCTTTCAGTCCTAATCGCGTCTGTTAGAAAGCACTCTGTATCCCCCCAAGATTTCATGCTGATCAATTTACTGCACTTAATGCAGTACAAACACTGTGTGTGTGTGGTTCTGAAAGATAAAACAGTACAAGGCAGCCATCAGTAATAATAGCTCACTCATTGTAAGTGCAGTAGCATTCATTAGCCACAGATATGCAGTAGCATACAGCTTGGCTACAGCTCACAAGCTAACAAGCTAACATGAAACTAACAGCACAATGGTCTGATATAACATTGAAGTTTGCTAGAAGCTTAAATGATAATTCAGAAAAAAACAAAATGTATCCTCACCAACATTATACAGTGTACATAAAATACAGACAGTGAGAAGCAGTAAGATGGATAAACATGAACATAATGAAGCACCTTTCATAAAGACATGTAGCTCAACACCAACACCAAATTCTTTACATTAAAAACAAATTGAACATAAAACAGGGATAGAGGAGAGCAATGGAGCTCGGTCCTAATCCATTAAGGGCTTTGTGTACGAGGAGGAGGACTGTAAAATCAATTCTGAATGTTACAGGAAGTCAGTGCAGAGCAGCTAAAACCGGACTAATGTGCTCTCTCCTCCTGGCTCTGGTTAATAGCCGAGCTGCTGAGCTCTTTTAAAAACAGGTGATTTAAAGGAGGAATAAAAGAAAAAAAGCTGTAGAATACAAACGTTTTAACATTAGAAGACATGTACTGATTCTGAGGCTTGGAGTAGTATTAATAAACAAACTGACCATGTTGTGTGGAGCCATAAAACACTGATGTGAAGTGATTGAAAATTATGAATTATTAAAAAAAACAAATCAAAACTAGATGTTAATTGTAATTGTGCAGGTGACTTCTGATCAGTGGTACATGACAACAGGAGCAACATGCTGGGAAACAGCAGATCAGTGATTTGAAATGTTTTTAACACAAATCCTGGATTATATTTTACAGACATGAGAAGAAACGAACACATTTTACTGGACAGAAAGCTGTGGAATCTGTTTCTGCATGCTTTCATTTATTTTGTGTTTTTATGTACAGGAGGAGGCTCTGCTCCAGTGAAGGAAGCTTCCTCTGGACCAAACGTGCAGGTCACTCAGCCGGCTGCAGAAGCTCCAGGTAATAATCATTTCACCATTTATCATCAGCGTTACAGAAGAAAAAAACACAGTAATGCGTACAGGCTTTGGTTCTTGTCATCTGTTACAGGTTTAGCTTATCTTGATGAATGAAAAAAGGTTTTATTCTCAACAATGTGAAGCTCTACATAGTGTTCAGTGCTAAGCAAATGCTAGCATGCTAAGAAGCTAAACTATGATGGTGAACATAGTAAATATTAAACCTACAAAGTAGAATAGTATTAGCATTGTCTTTGTGAGCATATTAGCATGCTAATGTTAGCGTTTGAAACCCTGATTTCCCTAAGCACAGCCTCACAGCGTAGCTCTTAGACACTTGTTGCCTCACTCCCTCAGCCCCTGCCCCCCCATCAGCCCCTGCAGCGCCCAAAGACGTGCTGGAGGCTCTCGAGCAGAGACGAGCCAAGTATGTGGAGGCGTCCAATCAGGCCAAAGCCAGCGGAGACGACCGCAAAGCCCGAATGCATGACCGAATCGCCAAGGTACAAGGAGAGACTCACCTGCTGAAGTCTTTATTTACCTTTATGTGTCTTTGCCACTGAAACCATGTTTGGCTCTGTGTTTCTACACAATTTAAAAAAAAAAGTTATATTTTTTATATTTGATACTGGGAACAGACATAAAAGAATGGCTTTTTTTCCTAAAAACACTGCTCTTCCAGCAACAAGTAGTAGCATTAGCTCTGTTATGTAAAACCATTTCACCTCTCGCCTCCTGCAGCAATACCAGAGTGCCATCCGAGCTCACAAATTAGGAAAAGCAGTCAACTTTGAGGAGCTGCCGGTTCCCCCTGGTGAGACTCTTTGTGATTCATGTTTTTCAGTTGACTGTAGTTTCAAAGTTACATTTGGCTTTGTAAGATTGGATGTGAGTTGTGTTTCCGGCTCTGTTTTCCTGGGATGGTGCTGGTGTTACTGTGTGCTCCCTCTGAGTCTCTCCAGCACCACAGGACATGTTTTCGTACTTGACCAAAGAGTAAATCTAGATTGTGGTGTTTCCCTCTGTCGCTCAGGTTTTCCACCAATCCCGGGCCAGAAGGCGACGGGAGCAGAGCAGGGATTCGTTGCTGCTCTGGTGGCAGCCGATAAGCTGGCCTCCACTGATAACACTGAAATAGCAGACGAAGACGAAGATGAGGAGAAGGAAGAGGAGGTGGGTTCACATCAATATATTGTAATTCTTTTTAATAAAGTTTTTGTGGATACATTTTTTGACAGTGTTCTGTGTTTGTTGTAGTCTAAGCCGGCTGTTCCTGAGGGGCCAAAGAGGCCCACCTTAGACATCCCCACCGCAGGTCAAGGAAGGAAAAGGACTCCGTCACCTTCACCTGACAGATCAGCTGCCAGGGAAAGACTCTCACCAACAGGTCAGACAAACATGTCCTCCAAAACACTCCACTCACTTCAGCCTCTTGTGATGCAGGTCACAGAAGTCCATTTAATTTCTGTGCCGATTAAAAACACAGAAGATACTGAAGTGATTCTAAAGTTAACAGCACAAGAGACCAAAATCAACAGAACTCTGCTCTCTGACCAGGAATCAAAGGCTGCTGGTGCATTCAGGGGCTCGTTTTCCTGAGTGTATTAGTTTACATATCAAAGGAACCAAATCAGGATCTTAAATGTATAAGACAGTAAAACATTAAACCCATATCCATATGTTTAAACATGATATCACACTCATCTCTGTTTTTCTCTTAAAGTGGAAACATTGGTACAGATGAGACTGTGGTGAAGAACCACAACGAACATGAGCTTTTAACTTCATTGTGTTTTTATCCTGGACAGTTAAACTGAATGAAGGAGAGGTTGGCTGCAGTCTTTTCACCTTCATTATTTCTGTCCTTCATCGTCCAGCGGTTCAGCAGCTGGAGTTCCTGGAGGGCAGGAAGAAGCAGTACATGAAGGCGGCTCTGCAGGCGAAGCAGAAGAACGACATGGAGCAGGCCAAGGTCTTCCTCCGCACCGCCAAGGGCTTCGACCCCATGATCGAGGCAGCACGCAGCGGCAAGACCGTGGACATCAGCACGGTGAGCGGACAGGAGAGTTACTCTGCCAGCGTTTAGACTGGTGTCAAATGAAACCCAGCGTGGCGTCAGAAACAGGCCTGATCCAGTCAGTGGAAGCTGACGCTCTCACTCATCAAACACAAACATTTCACGGGTGATGATGGAACACATGGAGTCCCTCTGTGACTCACCCTCTCTGTGCCGTACCTGTAGGTGCCGTCGCCCCCCGGTGAAGAGGACGAGGACTTCATCCTGGTTCATCACAGCGACGTGCAGATCTCAGAGAAAGCAGAGCAGGTTTACACACAGCTGGCCAAGATCCTGAAGGAGCAGTATGAGGTAAAACCGCAGGTTTACAAAACAACACAACGTTTAGCATTTTTAAACTTCTCGTTTGCATGTTTTGTTTGACTCCATCGTCTCTGTGAGCATCATGTTCACATCCTCCATCACCCGGAAGACACTTTAACATTTTCAGCTCTGTGATAAATCCACTCTGATGCTAAAAAACCATTTGTCTGGTTGTTCTGCTCTGTTCTTGCTGTGAAGATGAACATGTTCCTTGTGATGTCTGTGATGTCCTCTCCTCCTTTTTAGAAATGTATGACTCACTCCAAGCAATTCACACACCTGGGGAACGTCACCCAAACAACAAAGTGAGCAGGACAACGTTTTTTACACACAGACTCAGTTCTAACAGTGGTCTTTAATTTTACACCTGATACCAATTAAATCTGAAAACACACAGCGAACAGCAACAACAGCGTGGTGTTAAACCGCGTAGAGTTGGCTGATGTCATCACAGGCGACATTTCCTCCTCATCCTCTGCGTGTGTGTGTGTTGTGTGTGTGCTGCAGGTTTGAGAAGATGGCGGAGAGTTGTAAGAAGAGTCTGGAGGTCCTGAAGCTGGCTCAGTCGAGAGGTCTGCCTCCACCTAAACATCACTTTGAGGAGAGGTCGTTTCACACTGTCAGGTGGGCTCTCCCTAGTCTTAACACGTTCTGATTGGTTGGTTATGAAGGGGTAAAGTAAAAGTAGATGCCAAAGCGGTAAATGCCTCATATCGTTTCCTGTCTTTTCTTTCGCCTCCTCTCTTCCATCTTTCCTCCCTTTCAGGATATTTCCAGAGCTGAGCAGCACTGACATGGTCGTTGTTATCGTCAAAGGGATGAATCTTCCTGCTCCGAGTGGTAAAAAGTCTTCACCTCATGTTCAGTACAGTCCTGAAATACTGTGAAAAATGATTGAAATTATTATTAACCAGAAACCTTAATTCAGGAGTTGAAGGCCTGGTTGATGCTTTGTGATAAACTCTCTCCCTCAGGGATCCAAACAAACGATCTGGACGCCTACATCAAGTTTGACTTCCCGTACCCCAGCACGGTGAGCGACGGCAGCTCCTTCTCATTTTCTCAGCCACCTCGGGCTGCTGGGACGATTCGTGCCGCTGACTTTCTTCCTGAAAGCATTTGTTTCTGTTTCAGGAGCAGCCGCAGAAACACAAAACAGCTGTCATCAAGAACACCAACTCCCCAGGTGAGTGAACGCCGCTGTCGATCTGCGTGTGTCATGTTTGTATCAGGAGCACAAACATGGTGAATCATAAATATAGAAGAAAATCTAGAAGAAATTTATCCTAAGAATTATGTCAAATATAACGGTTTTAACATTAAAAGAGCTGTAAGTTCAACTTTAGTTTATCTGAAGGTAGAAAAACGCCACAGCAGACTGTATTCATGGCTCTTTTGTCTGAGAACGCTGCACCTCCTCATCTGTGATCTCTGTTCACCAGAGTATAACCAGAGCTTCACCCTGTCCATCAACCGCAACCACCGTGGCTTCAGGAGGGTGGTGGCGTCCAAAGGCATCAAGCTGGAGCTGCTGCACAAAGGGTGAGTCACCAAACGACAGAGCCGCTCACACCGCAGCTCAGACTTCGGTCTGCCAGTCGACCACAGCGGCTGGTCGGGGATCAGTGAGGCGTCGAAGCTCCTTTGGATGAATCAGCAAAGAGGAGTTTTCCGCGTGGTCCCTGCTCGCTCACCCACAGGGGGTGAACCTCGCTCCATCCTCGCTTCTGAACTCCACAAAAATCAATGAGGTCGATGAGGTCAAACATTAAATTTATCCTCTTTGTACTGTTTTCAATCGAGTATGTGTTAGAAAGGATGAGCAAACGATCACATTCTGTTTTCTTTGTGTTTGTGTTGTGCACAGCAGCCCAGTTATTTTGGAATCAGGGTTTTATACGTGACAGATGTTGGTACAATTTAACTTTTCAGTGTTGGTAAAATGTTGGTAGAGTCTTACACTTGTACATTTATACATGCAGATCTTACTTTACTTCCGGTTTTATGTACATACTGGTGAGCAAAGTATCTCTGAACGCTGAAACAAATGAAAGATGAACAGTATGTTCAGTGCTGAGACTGTGACGCTGATGCTGTTGCCGTGTGTCGTCTCTCAGCGGTTTCTTGAGGAGCGACAAGCCGATCGGGACGGCCCTCGTAAAGCTGGACAAACTGGAGACGCAGAGCGAAATCAGGGAGATCGTAGAGGTGAGTGGCCTTTAAGCCCGAAAGCAACAAAGCTGATCAGGATGGCTCAGCAGCTCAGCACCTGAGATGTTCACTGACCACCTATGTGCCCGTAAATGTCCCCGTCAGGTGATGGACGGTCGAAAGCCCACAGGGGGTCGCGTAGAAGTGAAGGTCCGCCTGCGGGAGCCTCTGAGCGGACAGGACACACAGACGAGCACCGAGCGCTGGCTGGTGATCGACCGCTCACAGGTGACCTCAGGCACACGGCGTTAACGTTTATAAAGCAGCGTCATCTTAAAAAACGAACCTGAGACTGTGGAAAACTTCTGATGTTGATTCTTTTGTATCTCCAAGGTTCTCGTTTAGATGCTGCTGCAGAATTAAAGAGGATTTATGGAATAAAGGTACATTTTTTCCCCTTTTTTTGTCTTAATTGAAAGAAAATTAAGTTAATGCAGCTGTTAACCTGTTTCTAGTCTTAGTGCTATGCTAAGTTAAGCTAACCGTTTGCTTCTGTAGCTTCATATAAAGGCACAGATGTGAGAGCAGCATCAATGTTCTCTGTCTTAAAACGAGGTGTTCAGGTGTCTGTCTGGATGTTTTTGAATCACCTGACTCATTAGTTTCTTTGTCTGCAGGTTAAAGGCACTCAATCAGAAACACTCGGAGGAGGAGGGAGGATGGATTTTTGTGAGCAGGTCTGGTGTTCAGGACCGGACTCAGACTCACACGAGTCTTTGACTGGTTCAAACTTTTGCACATTCGCAAGACACAGGAGTTCCCTTTCACACTGCAGCCCACCAGGAGGAGACATGGAGCTGGTTTTCGGTAGGTCAGCTGGCCTCTGGCTCAGGTCTTCAGTCTGAGCAGCGGCTAAAAACCGACCACACCAGCCGATGGTGAATGCAGATAAAAGGTCGTGATGCATCAGGAAGACAAGCTGGAGGCTCCTTGTGGGGTTGAATCAGAGAAAACTGTCCAGGCAGCGAACAGTCTCCTCGTGCATCACTTCACCTCCTGGAGGACAGCAGGCGGCGCGTCCTCTGCTGATGTTAAAGGGGCTCAGTGTCGAGCTAACCTGATCCTGCTGCCTGACATGACTCTAGTTAATATATCAAAGAATGTGTACATATTCCTCATATTATACAGCTCTGGTATCTAGAACTGCACCTATGCACTAATACCAAAGTAATCACTGTTGCTGTAAAATCCTGCATATTTGAAATCGCCTTTATCTGCCAAACCTGTTACGATGACTCTTAATGTGCGACAGGAGTTTTTATTGTTTTTCCACACAATTCATCTGGGTGTGAGAGCACAGGTGGAGGCAGCGCCCTCGTAGACGTTTTATAGGAGTAAGCCAAGAAATTATTTAACTACACAAGGTACGATTAGAGGATTGTTGTGAAGAGCGCACTTCCTGTTTGGCACCTTTGATTAATTTGTCCTCTAACTGGTCACTAAACTGCACTCCCACTTATCTGTGGCTCTGATTTGTTAGATTTATATTTGTCTTGTTTACACTCAATAGCACAGAGCTGAGCTGAGTTTGGCAGATCTTTGAGTTTCAGTCTAAAAAGCTAAATACTAATTTTGAGGTGCGTGTCCCCAAAAACTCAGATGATAAAGGGGTTAAAAAGTCATCTGAAGTGAACAGGATCATCACAGGATGAGTAAACGTTCACAGCATCCTGTCCACAGATAGATAGTTCGACCTGAATGAGCAGATCGAGACCGCTCGTGTCTTTGTTCTCAAACATGAAGCTAAAGACTGGACGCAATTAGCTTAGCTTAGCAAAAGCACTAGAAGCAGGGGCTAACAGTTAGCCTGGTTCTCTCCAGTTCAAAATGCACCTGTGAAGGTCACTTTTTAATCACGCTGTATCTCATTTGTTTAATCCGTGCACACGCAGAAATGGAAAAACCAACGATTTGTGGTTTCAGAAATGTCCTTGGTGGCATTTTTCTTGGCGACTAGTGGCCTGCAGCAGTGACTTCCTGGAGTCTCTGCTGGTTTCCTGGCAAGCTCAGAACGACGACAAGAATCCAGCTACTTTTGTTTTTTAAAACTTGGTACAGAGCCGTGCTAGCTGTTTCCCCCTGCTTCCAGTCTTTATGCTAAGCTAAGCTAATCGCTTCCTGCCTCCAGCTCCATGTAGTAAAGATGGTCACATTGAAGCAAATGAGCTTATTTCCAAGATTTCCAAATACTTTTTAAACTATGCATCAGGTCTTTCATGCAGCAGATTCTAAATATTTGGATGAATGAGTTATTTTTTGTTAAAGGGCCAGTTCACCCAAATCACAGAAGGCTTTATATTTTCATATCTGTTGTAGTTCAAACCCACACGACTGAATTTACTTTGTGCTGCTCAAAGCTTTAAAAATAGTGAATATGGAAAGTTGATTTTTGGCCTCTGAGTCACCAGAACATCATTTGTGAACAGACTCACTGCTGTTAAAGTTAAAAACAAAGTGATTTTCAAGTACTTTGAGTGTACTGACCCTTTAAAGTTTCAGCTGCAGCATCGTAGTTAATGCTACACAAGAAGCCATAACAAACACCCTGAGCCAACGACATAAACACCATTTTTCCAACCGGTTTACCTCAAACGTTCCTGTGGTCACAACATTTCTCCTTTTTGTTGGCGGCTTTTAACATCACGAATCAGTGAAACTGAACATTAAAACATGTCGTCCATCATTTCATTCTGTTAAACATGTTCATCACCTTCTTGTTTACAAAGATGAAAGATGTCACGTTGTTTATATTTACTGCTACAGAAATAACCCGACACGGAGTGAAGGTTGTATTGTTTTTAAACTGGACTGAATTTGCCGACCATGCTTAAAAACGTACCAATTAAAAAACACCCTGTTTTAATTTGGCTTCATCCTGTTGCTTCCTTCCACTGAAAACACAACAGAAGGCAAAAACTAAGCAGTCACTTCAGTTTTCTACAAGTTTTTATTTTACATATACTACAGTTTCTTGATAAAGACCACTTTTCTTGACATTTGTAGTGTAAAGGGAAAAAAACATGTACAGGGTTTTTGGCTTTTCAAACGTTTTTTTAACTGATATTAAAAAAAAAAAAAGAAGTATTTGAACAAAACCCAGTCAATGACAGAACCGAGCGAGTGGATTTTTTTTAAGTGTCTTCCACAAACCCGAAGAGAAATCTGTTAAAATGCGAAGTGGATCTGCTCTCGTCGTCGTGTTTCTGTTTGCATGCAGTGTTAAAGTTCGGACAGTAACGTTTCACAACTGAATACAAAAAATGCTACTTTTTCAGTCAAACAAATTGCACCTTTTTTTTGGATTTAGGACATATTGCACACGTCAGATAATGCCAAAATAAAACAACAGAAAACAGGAAGTCAGAAAAATAAATCCTCACGTCTCCTCGTCATTATGCTAATTTATAAAAACAGAACTGCCGGCGGCGGCTGATGAACGTCACACAGTGATTGAGATACACCAACTCCGGTATGATCACAGTAATAAACCCAGAACTGGTGACCTTTGACCTCTCATTCAGTCTTGACTGAACATTTTAATCAGCTTCGCTAACATTACTTTGCTACAGTAGCTCCTAAAATACTTCAAATTGAGTAAGAAACGAATACAGAACGGCTACAGGTCTAATTTAAACTCGGCTCTTCTGCAGATTTTCATGTGATTGTCTGATTCTCACTTGTTATGACGAGATTGTTTTTCTCCCATAAAACGCTTCAACAAAACCTCTCATACTGTGCCTACAGTACTTTCTGTGTAGCTCCTTCTGGTTTTATATTAGCATGATTAAAGGTGGAGGAACGGCCGTGATGCAGAAGGATTACTGTACAGAGCATTCAGACACGACAGGGTGGTTTTTGGTGACTAGTCTAGCCAGAAACAAACCAACGGACAAAACCTTTGCAGATTTGAACAGAAACAGGAGGAATACATTCTTATATTTTTTCCAGGTCCATGTCGCTGAAGGAGAGCGCAGTCCAGAGCAGGGAAAGGGGGGCGGAGGCAGCGGCGGCGCTCCGTCTCTAGATGCACTAAATCAGTTGAGGCCTTTGAAGACAACATAGCAGCCATCTACAGGGTTCCTACGCAGGTCTGCAAAGTCTGGAGCAGGATGTTCATGATTTCAGGGCTTTGGAAGGACGATAAGTTGCAGGAAACGTGAGATGAAATACATTCAGCTTCAGGTCGATCAAACTCTTGCTTCTGCAGGAACCCCGGATGTCTGCGAACACTGAACTTTTCTAATCTGCTGCTGAAAAACTGACGTCTTCCAGGACACGGCGGCCCCCCCGGCGCTCGCTTTAACTCTCCTGTAAATGGCTTAGAATCCAGTGCACTGCTTCTGCAATTTAATACAGTTCTAATATATTTATTTATATATATATATATATAATGTATATATATCTTTACATCTTCAACAGTTATTCTCTTTGTATGATTGAAAAGACCAAAATAACTGCTGGACAAACGACAAGCGCTGATGACGCTGAGGATGATCGATGAGATTAAAAACTGATTTCGCCTGTTCTGCTCTCTCAGCTTTATGTACAGATTGAGTTTATCGATAAAGCATTGGAACCTTTTTTTTTTTTTGTTCTTTTTTTTTTAAAATCAGCTGTCTACCGTAGGACGAAAGGGTTTTCCGAGTAAGTAACACGTAATCTTATTTCACAGCGCGTCAGTCAGAGTCCATGACGGCCACTTCAGTAACACTGCCTTTAACTGGGATCTCTGGAGGCTACAGACGCAGAGTTATCGTGAAGCTGTTACGCCTACAAAAATATGTACAACAGGTCAGTGTGTTTGTCCGTGAAGTAAAGCATCTGGTAGCTGATGAGTAAAGCTTAAGAAGTGAAGCCGAAATGTGTTTTTTTTTCCTCTCTTGCTTGATGAATCGCTGCTGCAGGCACTGAGCACCACGGTGCGAAAATAAAAGAAAATCACCACACAGACGCACCTTCCAGCGGATGATCCGTAGACTTCTCTGCAGCGGATAGGAGCCTCCCTCGTTTCAGAGCGTCCGTGCTACACAGAGGCCTTTGCAGATATTAGACTTCAGTGCTTCAGGACTCCCGGCTGCCACAGTGACGCTGGAGTGACGGAGGACAAGGAGCCCGAGCAGCTGCACACAGCGTCTATGAGAAGCAGCCGCCCTCCGTGGAAGCATTCATGTTTTACTAAGTGGATTTTTTTTGACATTGAAAAAGACCCTTTGATGTCAAAGTGGAAACTGGTCTCTACAAACTGATCTGATTTCATGACAGTCTGCCTTCAGTCTGTATGGACAGGTCTCCATCAGGGGATCAAGTACTGCAGAACTGCTAAGTTTTGATTGTCACGTCTGAAAGTTCGGCCACTGAACGTGTTAAGTCCGACCCCGTCCCCCATTTTTCTCTGCGAAGCTGCTCGAGCTCAGTCAGGTTACGAGGGGAAGGCGGGTGGACGCCTTTTCTGACTCCGGCCACAAATACTCAACTGGAGGGAGATCTGGGGCCGGTGTCTTCAGACGGATTCATCCGCTGCACGAAGCTCTTTACTTCTCCACTATCTTACAGTAAGTAGGACTCTGCCGTGAATTCTGGGTAAATTAAGGCATTTCTGACCGAGCAGCCACATGCTCAGCTCCCTTCAGTGACTCAGAAAATTGAATTCAAACATTACATGGAAAGATGACTGCGTGTGGAGTTTAAATACAAAAACCTTTCAGCAGCATCAAATCTCAGCGGGCAAATGAAAGCGATGATGTCATTTTCAAGGGGTCTCGAGAAACCAGCGATGGTTTACGAGCATCCTATTAAACTTCTATCACTTTGTAGAGATCAGTAGAGAGGGTCTTTTCTGCTGATCGCCATCAAAGATGACGATTTGATTCCATGTCGTCTCAAAATAAAACATGGAAACTTTGAGGAGGGGCTTCGACTTGTTATAGGCACCGTAACGCCGCACTGGGGTCAGACGGTCACTTCCTGCTCGAGCGCCTCCAATGAAGACCAGAGATCGAAGCAGCTGTCAGGTGAGGTTCGCTGCGGGGGACGCGTGACAGACGACCCAGCTCGGAGCCTCCTCGGGCCCCTGGCGGCTTCGGGAGCGGAGCAGACGGCGGTTGGATGCATAGGTTCGACTTGAGGAATGCTACCCCGCCTGGCACGGCACAGTTTTCGGGCTCTCTTGAAGTGCAAACGGTTGGAGGGAGATGACTGGCTGTGAGATGACGTCAGAAGATGAAGACTCCTACGAGATGATCTCCAGGATGTAGAAGACCAGCTCCATGACGACTGGGCCCTCGCTCAGCTGACACGCCCCGCCGTGGATGACGGGGATCAAAGCGCTGTCCAGGTCGCTCAGGTACTGAGGCAGGAGAGGCTGGCCGTTGCTTCCTGCCAGGTAACCCACCTGCAACAAGGCACACAGGTGTTAGACGGGATCATCAGTCCTGTCAGCGTACAGGGAACCACGAGGTAAACTTTGAGAGGATCAGACCACTGTCAAAGCTTTCCCTTCAGTCCGATAAAGAAGACAATAATCTGAGTGTACCTGGTCGGAGTCCAGCGTGACCCTCAGTCCCAGTTTGGCCATCCCGTCCTCCTTCAGCAGCTTCAGGTGCGGACAGAGCGCCACGCAGAAAGCCCTCGCCACGTTCTCCGTCAGCCGGCTGTGGTCGGCCGGGTCGCTCAGGCCGTTGGGTTGATCTTCGCTCTGGAGGAAAAACACCTGAGGGGATCCCAGAAACACAAGAAAATCTTTTACTGAGCGATTCAACACAAACAGCTGCAACAGTACAAACAACACACAAGAACCAAACATCTGACGTAGATTCAACAACAGGACCAGGGTCAGAGGGTCTACACATCAATCATGCAACGTGTCAACTCTTGAACCTGAATTATTGGTGAACCGAACTTTAACACAGTGTTGGTACAAGCTGCACTGCATTCTGCTCACAGGTGTCACTCATATGTTGCCGTACCTCCGTCCAGCGGATGACTTTGCCGTTGGCTTTGAACTCGGAGCCGTGGAAGATCTTGACGCTGGTGATGGACTCCATAGACTTCCCATCGATCGGACTGATGACGCTGAGTAACCAAACACACAGCACCACAGCGCTCGATGAGCAGAGGGTTTAGAGACAGAGCAGATGTAAAGCAGAGGGAGGAGGGGGCGAGCGCGACTTCACGACTTACTGAAGAGCTAAAAACAATATTCATCAGACAACTGCTGCACACAGTTAAATACGTAACTATCAGGAATCGGGTTCACTCTGTGGTGACATGAGGGTTAAAACAGCGACTGTTCAGAATATTTTGCTAATTAAGTGATAGAGTATCTGGTGAAAAGCCTCAATTATATTTAATAGTGAAAAGTCACATTTAAATTTGCAGATCTTATCTGACTGCTGTAAAATTGATTGCGCTGGTCTGTATCTCAACGACACGTCAAACCACATCATTCCACCCCGCTAAGATGTTCCTCCAGAGGGCTTCCCCGAGCATGCATAATGAGTTTTTATAGCAAAGTAGTAAATGCGGCGGTTGGGAAGCTATCAGTTCAATTGTCCGTGACATAAACGCATCTCCTCCATCTCCTGCAGCTCCCCCCGCTCCTCCTCTCGCCTCACCCCTTGTTGAAGTTGTGGTCGTCCTCCGTCCACTGGATGTGGACCAGCTCCTGGTTCTCCTCCTGGTCGGCTTTACCGCACGTGATGGTGAAGTCCTTCATGTCCCTCAGGGCTTGCCGTAGGGAGTCCATGGTCTCAGCTGTGATCTGGATCATCACACCGTCTGAGGGTGGAGAGAAAAAGATCCATTATCCTGATCAGTGCTGAAATGAATATATTGTTATTCTTCTGATTATAATGTGTGAATCTATAAGAGGAGGACAGAGGCCTGATGGAGAGCAGGCGCCACAAAGATCAGCAGCGCAGTCTGAAGATGGACGCCCAAGATTAGTCCGTTATGATCAAAAATGTGAGGTCAGATTGACCTTCAACCACCAAAATCTAAGCAGTCAATTTTCTAGAAAATCTAATGACAGACTGTTTATAAATAACATCAGCAGATGGGGATGTCAGTGTTTTGGGTATTGGAGTGTATTATGTACTGCAATATTTCCAAGACATCCAGAAATCCCAACATGGACAAATGTTTGACAGTTGGTAAGTTCATATCTTTAAATCTTCAGCCCCCAGTTTCAGCACTAATTGTGATTTTGTGCCAGAATGGGTAAATACTCTGGTGTGTATCGAGAACCTTTGTGAGGAAGCTTCATACAAATACTCTCAAGTAATACTTGAGGATTTTTAGATCCAGCGTGTAGTTTGTTGTCACAGTTCTCACCTTCCACAATGCTGGTCTTGGCTAAGAAGCCCGACGAGGCTTTCAAAGCACCACTGAACACAAAGAAGCAGGCTCCAGTAACTGCGGAAAACACAAAGAGGAAAAAAAAATGGAACGCCGACCGAGGTGAAATTATTTTCTGGCAAACAGACAAAGAGAAATAATAACAAGTCGGGAGGAGGATTTCTCCAGGCAGCGAGCCGGACACACAAACCAGGCAGACAAGGAAGTGTGATGAATCTGTTGTGTGTTGGCACCTTTGCGAGGCTGGTGATGGATGCTGATGGCCTGCGTCTGGTAGTTCCCGTCGTCGTTTTGGACGCACACCAGGTGGGAGTCGGCGCGGTCGTTGAAGCACGCCCCCATGGCCAGCACGTGTTCGTTGGACTTGTTCATGGCCTTCATCAGCTGCAAGGACAAGTAATATCCATGTCTAATTAAGCTGCCCTTTGGGTGTGGGTGCTGAGGAGAATGGGCTTAACAGAGCCCGCCTGGTTAAGCCTAATTGCAGTGGGCTTGTGGGTAAAGTCCTCCAGTTAAATGGGATGGCGCAGAGATGACAGATTGCGAAAGAAGACGCTGACATGGTGGATATCAATAGTTGAAAGATCCCACGTATTAATTCGGCTAAATCCCCTGCCTCTGCGCCTCTTTGAAGCCGTCCTTTGCAAATCAGAAATAAAACTGAAAATCTGGAGGGCTTTAACCGCTCGCTGCGCTAAAGGCTCGCCTGCAAGCTGTTGAGAAACGGTCCCCACTTCACATTACGGGGTTCCCATCTGTTCCTGCTTCGCCAGCCAAACGCTACAACCGGCGCCACTCTCTCCGCCGTGGCTTTCTCTCTCAGCCAAATGGTGCTTCGTGCGTATCACTTCTTCTGCTTTGGACGTTCATTCACACCCTCGAGGCAGCAGCGCTACAGCGAGTCGGCAGCCCACGCCTAGTGTTCGGCCGCGGGGGCCCACACATCACCTACATGCAATGAACATGTGTGACGTTCAGGCAGCTTAACAGGCGCCTCCTCCGCTGATGTCATTAGTTTGGTGGAGGGCTTCATTTCGTCCTCTCCACGTCTATAATGTGTGATTATGCTTTGAAGCAGGGGGATGAGTTACCCGTCAGCCCATGTAACCTCATGTGACCAGCAATGGAACTGAACTGAGCCGCAGGTGTGCGAGCGAGCGGTACGTGACGTCGACACTCACCTCACTGTAACGGTTGCTGGGGATCTTAATGCTCGTCTTCCTCACCTCCATGTCCACAACCAGACCTTTGACCACCGGCAGCGTGTACTGGTAGTTACGGAAGTCCTGCAACCGGGACGGGAAAGAGATAAGCACAGTGTTACAGAAGAAGAAAAACCACAAAATAAAAACAAATCAGAGCACTTACAGGCCACACAAGTGAAATCCATATTAGAATAGATCCAACTTGAAAATAAATAATAACCCAAAGACGGGAGGAGAAAAACAAAGGTCTTACTGCGAGCAGGTTCATGATGGTGTGCCCGGTCTCTCCGAAGAGGGGCTTTCTGAAGCGAACGCTGAACAGCGGACACGGATAAACTGCAAAGTTGAAGAAACGTGGTCACAGAAAAGAATATTTTGATTTATTTACGCTCCTTGTAGCTGTACAATATTCCCTGTTTGATTTCAACATGTATTTCATCAGTCTTTTTTGTAGGTGAGGTGTTTCCAGGTTTTTATTAACTGCACAGCTTGTGTTTCCCGTGTTTTCCATCCGCTGCACTCAGAAATGCAAATGAGCTGAACACGAGACCCCACACACACACACACACACACACACACACACACACACACACACACACACACACAGCACATACAGTAAACTGTGCCTGCAGTTAGGAGAAACGCTTCTAATCCACAAGTGAAAAATAAGGCTGCTTTTTTCTCCAGCAGCCAAAGCTCCTTAGATGACTATTTTTAGCCTTATCTCAGCAAACAGCTGGAAATAAGATCTCGCCACAAACTCTCATTAGCAATAAAAAAAAAACAATCTCGGCCTCAATCTGCAGTTCAGCGGGGATCCGTACGCCGAGGAGTGCTCGACCTTCTGCCAGTCACCGCTTAAGGTGAGAGCGTAGAGAACTACACTGTTTGTGTGGTGGATTAATTTCAAAGCGATGCAAACAATTTGTGTTTAAGAGCCTCGACTGTATGTGGCTTTGTTAATGTATTCTATCCGTGCTCGCTGGAAGCGGGCAAGAGGCTTAGCAGGGCCAGGCGGCGCTCCGTGCTGGCGGGTCTGGCTGCAGGAGAAGGGGATTTGGTGGAGAGGAGGCTCTCCGATAAAACCCCTCACAAGACTTCCTGGTTCGTGTGGGAAGCTGTGAGAAACATATGAGAGCGGGCTGGTAGGATGTCTGCGGACTTCTTCTAACAACTGACATGCTAAGCTCCACAGATCAATGTGGATGTTAATATTTTACCACAAGAAACCATCAAACCATTCGAGGACACTGGAGTTCTTTTCAACACACTTAACTTGGAAACTTTGTTTACTGAAATGCTAAAAAAAAAAAAAAATGCAGCAAATCCAACACAATCTGCTAGTTAGCCTAAAATGTGAGGCCTCATCTTGCTGGTCACATCCAGCCCGACAGAGATTTGCCCCCATCGCTTCAGCTGAAGCCCAGTTAAAGCATGCACTTCCTGTTTTGGTCTCCTGCCAGCCCCGATAAACTCGCAGGTCAACAGAAACACTGAGGCACACATTATTAGTTTAGCCCGTTTTATTATTGTGCTTAGTGCAATAATACACTGCCGGACTACAAACTGCAACACAGCCCTCACAGACGTTTTACAGTTTGTGACTGTAGATCAATATTCATTTATATGACATCACATCCTTTTTAGGACTGCGAGCAGGGAGAGACTGCTGAGTGGTAGACTAATGTGACTGCCTCTGCACCAAAACGTGTCCGAGTATCGACGGCTGACTGATGTACACAAACTGGCATCAAATGCTCAGATTTGTTGTCTTGTATCAGTTTCTGAATCAGAATTTTTCAATTTGTACTTCAATATGTACGTGGAGTTCGATCAGGAGACAAAAACAGAAAGTACCGACCAGGTGAGATTATCAACTGCTGCTTCAAAGGTCAAGATCGACCTTTCACACTTGTTTTATGGGCTGATTCTGTTATCGTGTCTTTGTCTACATTGATTGTTTGCACATCTGACATTTCCTTTGTGGATGATGAAACCACATGAACTTTAAAATAACATTAAGTCACATGATCAGGTGACACTTATTCCACATCGCAAATTACCACATGGTGTGAACCCCAGTCGGCCCGACTCACATCGGTACTCTGCGCCCAGCCGCAGCATGAGGCGGATGGGGAAGACCTTGGCCCAGGGCGTTTCCCACTTCTGTATGAGGATGCCGAAGAGGTAGGGCGGGTTGGGCAGCAGCAGGTCCTGCAGCGACTGGAAGGAGGGGCTGATGTAGAGGAAGCCGCCGTGCTCTTTGCTGCCCAGGAAGCTCTGCGTGAAGAATGAGTGACTCAGGTGGCTCAGCACGTTGCCTTTAGGAGACGAGGAAGGAGGGGAGGGGACGAGAGGAGGAGAGAAGGAGAGAAGGAGGTTAGTGATACAGGAGATGTGAGGAGGAGAGGAGGCGTTGGTGAAACAGGAGAGGGGAAGGCACAGCAGGGTGGTGGGGGAGGAGGCAGGGAGAAAAGAGGTGTAATATAATAGGAGTATGGAGAGGGGAAGTATAAAAAGCAGGGAATGATGCAAAGGAGACGGGAATGAAAATGAAGAGGATGAAATGGAAGAAAAGACCAAGGATGAAAAATGAACATAAACGAGAAGCACAGGTGGAAAAAAAAGACAGAAACCAGTTCTCAGAGTTCTCACCCTCTGAAAAAGTGGGTGGATATGAAAGGCAGAGGCTTTCAGTGTATTCCTGGGATTACTGTGTGGATAAGGAGCCTTGCTTAGTCTGTATTACGTCGTACAGCCATGAATGGAAACATATCTTGCCTGCTCGCCCTGCAAACTCATATTACCCACAAAGGGTTCATGTTCCTAATTATCTGTGGGAGGGATCAGTGCCTTTACACGCCACATAACGCAATAACCGTAACGGCACGACAAAGCTCGGCGGCTCGGACTTGCTAGAGCCAGCACTTCTTCCCGAGACCTGACTGACGGCGAGTTAATCAGGAACGACACGCTGAATATGGCTCCCGTCCAACAGCCAGAAAGTGCTCCAGTGTGAGTATGAAAAAGGAAACAGCCTGAGGGGAGCGAGCCGTCAAAGTCACCAGATATTAGTCGATTCTGCTCCGCAGCATACGGAGTTAAAAACGCCAGACAAGCGAGAGTGAGGTGTCACGCCTGGAGGGAGGCGACCTGACAGCGGGACGCTAATGTTTGGACCATTTTTCATGAAAAAGGCAGAGACACAGTTAGCGGCGGTCAACAGTAACCTGGTTTCTAAATAAAGGACGGCTTGGTGCACCTGTCGTCTCTCCGGGGCAAAAAGTAGAGCTGGAACATTTCCCCCAAACATTATATGACATTACTTTTGGGTTAGCTCATTTTTAACTGGACAGCACCTGACCGAGACAGGTGGACTCACCTGTGAGCCTCAAGACAGGACTACTAATGAGCTGCTATGTCCCCCGAGAGGCACCCACGGTGGAGGTGGACTGATTTCAGTGTTCCTCCTGGTGGAGCTGTCGGTTGTGTTCTTACCACTGAGGGCCTCCTGGTAGAGCTGCACAAAGTGGGTGAAGATGTCTTTAGGGATGGTCTTCTCGTCAGGTAGACACTGGAGCAGAATGACCACCTCTGCCTGGCCGACGGCGTGCATGCCCTTAGTCGTGACGTACCAACACTTCCTGTTAACGTCTGTGGGTTGAAAGAGCAGAAAAGCAGTCAGTCACATCAGTCAGGGAGGAGGAATGACACCATGGCTATAAACATTTCATAAGCTCCTTTCAAACATGCCCACTGTAAACGTGATGTTTGTCTCACGTCTGAAGAAACATTGAGTGTCATGTCTAACGAGTTTGGACCGAGCAAAACACTTGCAGCAGTCTCAATTGACTGCCATCAGTCTTGCATAAAGGCGACACCAGCACAAACATGCTCAAAGAAAATTTAAATGCACAGAACTCAATAAATTTAGGACTCATCATCATGCATCATCTTATTTGCACAAAGAGCATTAAAATTACCTCAGTAAAAGAAAAAAACTGTGAATGAGCCCATTTGAAGTTGAGAAAATGAAGATCTCATGTCAGATCAGTCTTTAACAGTGATTTCCCCCCTTTATGATGCCCACCACACACCACCACCCTCATACAACTAAAATACTAAGAAGCTCTCTCCCTCCTCGTATTTTAAGTTTCATCCCTGCTGTGTGTGAATGAATATCCAGCATACAGCATGTGAGCTACACAGAATTAGTCCCAACTTAACGTCTTGTAATTCTATCCTTGTGCACTGTTGCTGATCGTACAATAGGCTGCAGAGTTCTCTTATAATTGATTGAATTAATCCTAAAACACAGAGCGAGAAGTGAACCGAGCATCCCTTGTGCTCACGATGGTCATTAAGTGAGTAAATTAAGGTTTCTAGAGCTAAATACGTTTTAAAATGCAGACTGTGGGAGAACATACTTCATCCCTCGGATGATTATATGTTTCAACTCATCGCCGTTCTCAGCAGTGACATCAGGAGCACGAGATGCCAAATACTATGCCAGCATTGTGACTCTTTGCTGCCATTGCTCATGTCAAGCCGAACAACCATTTATATACCAGACTCCTCTGTCCGAATGACAAAGAACCATTAATGTAACACCTGGAACCAGACACATTACTGAATCTGTGCCTGAAACACTTCTAAAACATCCACGTGCATGAAATTCAAAAATGATTTGACTACTCAATAATTCATAAGACAAAAGCTTAATCAGGCCAATTAAAATTTTACACTGTACAAATATGTATTGTACCTTTTGCTCAGATCATCATAAAATCAGTCATTTGTAAGTAGGTCCAGACACTGATTTCTGCTCCTCCTTACCAAAAGTATTCTCAGTATTGAATCATCAGTGTGTTTTATTTCTAATGTTCAAAGCGAATTGAGATACAGTATCTATAAAAATCTGACTTTTCAAGCTAATGTTCTGTCCTCGAGGCTTTCAAAGTCTTTTAAGTGTGTCTTTTCTGGAAGGGAACAGAGTGTCATTGTTCCTGTTGAGATCTAGGATTTCAATCTTGGGTCCATTTTATTGGGCTTGAGCTCTGGATCATAACCACGCCACTGAATTCACTGTAATTTATGATCCTGTTCCTTTTCTCCTCACATTCCACATTCTTAATTGGACTTTGCTTCATGGATTTTGGACATTACATGTAAATCTGTATGACTTTTTGTGGGCCAATCCTGCATGAGTTTAGAGATCATGTTTTTAAACCTCCCATGAAATGCTGTGAAACATGTTTATTCAGGGTTTTTTAAGGGTTAGTTAAGGGTTTAAACTGGGCTGCATAAAAGGTACCGTTAAAATGTGGTAGTGCCATTCCTTCTTCCTACACTGGGATTTGGAGTATTTTAAGTTTAAATCTGGAAATGATACCAACACCCTCTAAATGGTAGAAAAACCCACTGGCTGGGTAACTCACAGTTGACAAGCTTGACCATGGCGAGCAGGTTAGCGTTGAGTACGAAGACCAGGGGGTCTGGGCCTCCCTCCTCCAGCTGCTGCATGAGGACGATCTCTGAAGGCCTCTCCTCCACTGCATAGTCTGCAGGTGGGTTGCGGTGGAGCGGAAGAAGGAGAGGAGGGTGGAGGAAGGAGGAAGGAGTCGAGGTAAAGTTAGATAAACGGGAGGGAACCAAGGATGAGAGAGGGTGGAGATGTCGGAGCGAGAATCAGGGAGAAGGTGAGGACGATAAAGGAGTCACATGTGAGGTGAGAGAAGGACATAATGATCAGACCAAGTTAACAGTGAGAGACCCTCACAATTCTTTAAAACATCGTCAGTGCACTCCCACGAACAAATCCTCTCCTCCCCCCACTGGCAATGAGTGGTCGAAACATGAGCCGTGATACAAAGCACATGGAAAAACACACTTAACAAGCACAGAGACGGCAGCTGACGGAGCAATGAGGAGCAATGGTGAGGATGAGGGCAAGCACCTGTGATGTGGCCTCCCGTACCTCCTTTGACTCCGGTGGAGATGAGGATGGGAGGGAGCCCGTCCTCCGGGATCAGGCTGAGGGAGCTGCCCACGGGGCTGCCCACCGGGGCCACGGGGGTGTGGACCGCCTGGGGGTGGAGAGGAGGGGTGGGGGCGTGGCGTTAGGTGTTATAACACACAGTGAGATGTAGTCATAGACTGGCTGCATCCAAAAGGCTTTTTCATAGATACACCTGCTGCTACAGCTAAGAAACCAATCACAAACCAGTTATTTATGGGAATTTCCAGGTATAAAAATGCACCACAAGAAGAAAAATAATCAGAATTGGTGGAATTAAAAGGGATACTCCAGGAATTTAGTATTACATTTCCTTTAAACTGCATCAATGTATTTCAACAATGGAAAAAAAACAAGAAAAAAATAAGAATAAATCACTTTGTGGATGGTGGAAGAGGTCGCTCATAGCAACACATTCATAGAGAATTATGACCTGACCCTGCAGTTAGCCTCTGCAGAGCTTTACGGCATCTTTCAGCTCACTGTTTTATTTTAGGGTCCTCAACTTTACAGCTTTCAAGCTTCATCAACCCTGTCTGCAGCAGCAGCATGCAGCCGGTGAGTTAGCTACCAGCTGGTAAAAAATACTGCCGCATTTAGCAGCTTAAGAGCGCGGAGACATTTTTCTCAGGCATTGGTGGAGACCAAAAGGAGGGTAACTGTTGGACTTAGATCCAGTAGGTGGCCAGAAACACTCACACTGACTAACTGGCCAGAGAGACCAAACTATCCTGACTTCTAGCTCCTAGTACAACTGAAAGTCTCTCACAAAGACTGCATGCAAATTGATAGCATCTCTCGTTTGATGATCCCTGCCCAGTGAGCTTCTTTCAAACTCCATGCAAACACTGGGCTGTTTCAATATTTCTACTGGCCTGAACTGTTTGTTCTGTCAGTGCTGCATGTTGTCACTTTTATTTGGTGCTAAACCCTGAAAACCGTTAGAAAAGCAGAGTTACAGCCCCCGTAGTATATCAGAGGTTCACCGCTTTGCCACTGCTGCTGGTGAACTTGAACCTGACGAACCTTTGGCAGTAAATTCAAATCCACACATTACTGACTTCGGGCCGGTATGACTTTCATGGCGTCATGTGAAAGTCTGTTTTTTTACTCGAGTTCGGTCTGCATGGCATCATCGGGCCATATGAGATGAAGGCATTTAAACGCTTCAACAGTCATTCTGTTCAACAGGCCATGAATCATCCTGACGGCTGGCATTCAAGCCCAATGAATGAACAGCACGAGCACAGAAACAACTGCGCTGGGCTGTTATTTGTTGTGAGGCAAACATTAACCTGTTTTCCTTTAGGCATTTCAGTCGACTGGGACTCCTAATTCTGATTAAGCAGGAATGTTTCCTTTGAACTGTTTACTGCCTGTTCATTGCAATCCGTGACCCCGCCAGTAAATCACCAAGAATCCCACAGAAAGAGTCTTTTGTGGCTTCCTTCGGCTAACTGAGGAGTAGCTAATGTGCCCATACAAGCTAACCTAATAGCATTTGTTTTCGCGTGAATGTTTTTCGTGCCAAGCCTACCTCAGAGGATTCACAAGTGGAGGATTTGTTTGAATACGTGGAGATGGCCAGTGACTGCGAGGGGGCTGGGCTGGAGGACGGAGGTTTGGGGGACTCTGCTGCGTCTCCGTTAGGTAGAACCCCATCAGCAAACCACACCCTCCTCTGTTCCCGTGTCAGGGACCCTAAAGGTGATACACCCACATAAAATTCCATTTACTTAAACATCTTGATTGAACATACTCACACAGGCAGAACCCTTATCAGGACCAGCAAAAAAACAACTTTAAAGTACTTTAAAGCAATGGGGACAGAATGTCATGCAAAAGGTGAAAAATAAAGTGCTAAGAGCATTTTTATTCTCGGTAAAGGTTGTACCCTCGTTGCCAGGCTGTTTCAGGACTCCCACGGGCACCATGACAGTAGGAGGGGGGGAGCTGAGCACCCCAGAGGCCTGGGCCTGCTGCAGAGGGGGGATGGTGGAGCAGTACTCCGCTGGGTTGTTGGGGTTTGGACTCTGGTTGCTTGCAGTGGCCGGCGTCTCCCATGATTGAGCTGACAGACACAGAATACGTCATGAGTGTAAGTTAGGAAAAATGTGTCTGTGTGGTCAACGACTATACAGCCTGAAGAAAAGAAGCAGGGAAAATGTCTTTTAAGCAATCCATCATGGAACTCCTACACACTGTTACATCTCCTGCGATGAACAGACTTTCTTCACAGGAGAAATTTTGAACTGTCGCAGCATCACAAGCACAGCTGTAGCTAATTTCCTTAATGAGGGCTCTGTTGCAATAAGTGGCCCAGTAAGCCACTCTAGCGAGCCAGCAGGCACGCCTAAATGAAATGCAACCATAATTAATGTTACTAATTGCACCTGTGCTTTACCTGCTACAACATGTCAAAATATCTGCTGTGAAAAAGGCCTATTTATACAATAGCTGTGCTTCATTACCATACTCCACCTCATACTCACTGCTGTAAAGAAAGAGTGTTGAACAAGTCATACTGTAGGTTCAGCTTTACCATAGTTCAAATGAAGCTTACAACGACCCATTTCAAGTGTTCCTTTGTTGACCATTATATTAAACCTGTCCTCAAACCTTTGCTTTCTCTTCATCTAATTGGCTTAAGTCCTTTCTAATGGAGCAGCATCCTCAGTTGCATTTATATATGCCAAGCGCAGACATAAATGCAACGTCTAAGCTGCGAAGAACTAGCTTTCTCCATGCAGTGATGCTCACCACTCGTCAGAGCAGAGTGACAGGTGACGCAGACGCGAGCCTCCTTCCTGTCCATGTACACGAGCCTGCACTTCAGGCTGCAGCACGTCGCGCAGAACACCTTCAAAACACACAGCCACAGAGGAAGGAAAGGCATTATTCGTACCGCATGCCAACAAAGGATGAGCACACTGGATCAAAAACATTTCTCCTAATGATTTTACGTTAACTGTGAAGATCTTTAAAGGTGAAGAATTGAAAAAAAGGTTGTGATGAAGTGTGCAGCAAATGTACCATTTTATGGATATTGATTTCATGTACTTTGCCAGCACTTCAACGAGCTGCAGCTGTGTACAGGGCACTTTGCTTTCAATGGATTAGCACCTCCTTGCACATCATTATCCACTAACATGTATTTAGTGGGATATTAGACAGAGGGTGGAGGATCCTTTTAATTCAGAGCCTCACAGCGTCATTATACACTGGTTTGTGGATCTACCAGTCTGGTGGTGGATGTACTGAGGATCCTGCTGTGTCTGTTGTTTGCGGCCCCGGTGCCAGTGTCAGTATTGCTGCAGTGCCAGCTCCTCCCTGCTCAAGTGGCAGAGAGTGTGTTTGTTTACCACCATGGGAAATTAAGTAGCAGTCCGGTGATTTTCCAGTGCGGTGTCAGCGACCACATCTTCACTTTAAAGCACTGTGCGGACACCCCGCTGCATGTGTGGGTGGCCGTAATGCTCGAAAGCTACCTGCACACCCAGAGTTTATCTGCACAGAGAGGACTGAAAAAGAAACTCATCTATCAGAGCACTTAATTTAATTTACCTCCTTACTCCACAGACTCCAGCAAAGCTTTTGGTAATCAATTAATTGCTGAGTCATAATTCATTTTTCAAGCAAAAATGTCAAAAATGTTCTCATTCTAGCCTCTCAGTTGTGAGGATTTCTTGCTTTTCTTTGTCTGATCTCACAGTAAACTGAACGTCTTTTGGCTTTTGAAATGTTGGTTGGAGAAAACAAGCGATTTCACTCTGAGGTTGTGATTTTTCACAATTTTCTGACATTTTACAGATAAAGCAATTAAATAATGTGAAGATTAATCGATAATGAAAATAACGTAAGAAACACAGGATGAAGGTATGAGCTACGTCTCTAAAACACAAATCTAATGGATAAACGTAAAGACAAGAGACCTCCGTTCTGTCATGCACATCATATGACTAGAGGTTGCTCCTATGTGATGTTTGCTGAATTCCAGTTGTTTTCTGCTGACGTGCTTTGCAAGTTTAGTGCTCCTAAACCTGTCTTGAAAGGCCACCCCCCCCAGGAGAGGTGAACATTTTGGAGAAGAGGCAAGTGAGAAAAAGCAATAATGATAACAGCATGGTGAGTTTTTCCTGTAACATACTCCAAATACAATACATCTCACAGATGTGCCGCATCTTGGTCTATTAGTCTATACGGGCCAGTAGATAGAGAGAAAACGTGTCCCTTCCTCTGCCTGATTGATTTCTCTTCATGTTCATGTTGTTCCTTTCATTCTGAGGGGCTGAACCTAAAAAAATAGCATCTTTTGTTGATGTTTCAGACACTAGAAAATGATTTCTGTTCAATCATTCCAGAGACAGCATTTTGCCTAAATTTGGTCAATTATTACGGGATTTTAAATATAACACCAATAAATAACCACACAAAGGATTTGGCTGAGAAATGCCTGGCACATTGCTATAATCATTCTTTTTGTGTTACAGTGATTTTTAGCTTAGATTTCCAGCTCGAGCACTCCACTGACCTTGCCACAGGCCCTGCAGTGGTGCCTCCTCTTGGTGAAGGTGAACTTGACATCACATTTCATACAGACGGGGGCCTGGGAGTCAGGTACCCACACAGGGGCAACCTCCCCCAGCGAGCTGGCAGCTTTCCTGCACAGAGCGCCCTGCTGGCCTGCCTGGAGGTCATTGTCTGGGCTCTCCGAGGGCATCAAGAGAGGAGAGTGGACTACGCCGTCTCCGTTCACCCCGACTGCACTCTGATCAGTCCCGCTGAGCGTAGTTTCGGAGGGCGTGCCTCTCCGACTCTGATTCTCCTGGTTTTTATTTTTGCTGATGGCGGCCTGCCCGAGCTGATTTTGGACCTGGCCTGACAGTGGCTGTGGGATCTGGAGCTTCAGGCTGACCGGCTGCTTTGGTCTTGCCCCTCCATAGGGGACGCTGACCGGCTGCAGCCGATTGTTGAGTTTTGGTTGGATGATACCTGACCCCACTGCTCCTCCATCACCGTTCTCCTGCTTACTTTCCTCCATTTCTTTCTCCTCAGTGACAGAGTCCTCTTTAGAGGGAACAGGAGAGGGAGAAAAACCCTCCTCCTCCTCCTCCTTCTCTTCTGTCTCCTTAAGCTTGGAATGGCTACTGCTGTCCTGTTCCAAACCATTGGGAAGGCTTGTTATTCTGAGGTGTTGGTCTATCTGTCCTTCTGGACCAAATCTCTTCTCCTCCTCCACTCCAACCCTGTCAAGGAGAGACACACCATTCTCCTCCACCTCACAGCCAGCCTGAATGTCTCTCCCCCTGATCAGGAGACTTTCTATCTGCTCCTCCTTTGAGTTTGCAGTTTGTTTTTCTTGACGACTGTCCTGAAAAACAGCGGTGATGACCTCCTCTTCCTCACCTTCTCCATTTTGTGTTCCTGTTCCCACATTTGGATGAGTTTTGGGAGACAGAGTTTCTTCCTGTCCTAATCCAACGTCAAAGGTGAAGTGAGTGTGATTGACAGCGGAGCCTTCTCCTCCTCCTCCTCCTCCTCCTCCTCCTGCTGAAGCAGCTCTCTCCTCCTGGTGAGGTTGAGCCTCCTGATCAGAAGCGATGGGCTGGTTATCTGGAAGAGAACTTATCTCCTTGCTGAGCCCATCTAGCTGTGGGCTTGCAGGGCTGGCGGGGCAGCCGTTCTCCACAGCAGTGCAGGCCGTCACAGGGGGCGGCGAGAGGTCGTCTGTGCCCACCAGTTTGCCGATGTTGGGCTGGGGGAGGGGTGGGCTGTGAACGTCTGCCGGCCTCTCCTCTACCCAGGATGGAGGTTCAGGACCGGGGTGTCTTTTAGGGTCGGCCCCTGGGGAGGCGCTGGAGGTGGAGTCGGGGAGGGTCTTGAAGGGCAGCGGACTCTCCCGGGGGCTGAGATCTGTGTGGGCCAGGGCGGGGTTCAGAGAGAGCAGGTGGGCTGGCGGGGCCAGGATCTGGGTCCACTTGGCATCTGAGAGAATGGGATTGTCTGTCTCATCTGGCAAAAGAAGAAGAGGGAAAAACACAATTCTGTATTTATCATAACGCCTTTAGTCTTTATATGATGAGTTATCAACTGAGCCAATAGTGGCTTTGCTGCAACACATACAGTTTGATCTCTACTTTGAATAAATCACCTCTCAGCCTCATTTTCTGCATAGCTTGCAGGTTTCGGGTCACATTGAAGATATGAAACAGAGAATAAGAAGAAGTGGCTACCAGCAAAGAGATCATGACCCTCTAACAGCATGACAGGAAGCCTAAAATGAAGCGCCACAGAGAGCTAACACAAAGATACACACTCCCAGGTGATCGAAAGAGCTAAAAATGGGAGGAACAAACCAGGGGACAAATTGAGAAATGAGGTTGGCATGGAGTGGGAAATTAGTGTGTGGATGGACTGGGAAATTCTGAGAAAGTGGGCCAAACGGCTCGGTCACCCCTGGGAGCCATCAGTCAAGCTGACACATGAATGCTGTGTAATACGAGTGGAGATTCTTATAATATTTATTCAAAACGACATTCTCACACAGCCGTGGCAGCTACTGTACGGTGCTCCTCCCTCCACTGGAATTCATGCTAAGCTGTTTTAGTATGTGCTGCGCTGGGTTCAACCACACACACACACACACACACACACACACACACACACACACACACTCACACAGAGTTAATCTGCCAAGCTGGATCTCTGGCAGAGGACACACAGATAATCACTCACAGCCAAAACACACACAGAGCTCACAGTACCATCAAAATATGCTGTGTGTGGAGGAGCGGCATTTTTCTGGAGGTCATCTGACATAAATCCAGAAAAAGAGCAGTCTTTCCTCTATTACGCGCAGACTGTTTGTGCTAGAGTCTGCAGATGCACAGCTCAGTAATGCAGTGTTTACTTTACAATCACCATAAATAAACTCAGTGGAACCACGGCTGCGAAGCGGCCCTAACACAATTTCTTACCTTAATGTGAGCATTAAGTGTGAAGTAAAAAAAGACAACGCTCGTCTTGCACCAAAAACACAGTTTCACACGAGCTCCAGGGAAATGGATAATCCAATTAGTCCTATTCCCTCTCTGCACACCCTCAATCACCACCTGTAAATGTTACTCAAACTCACTGGGCGGTAGCCGATTGTCTGACACCTTGATGATTTACTCCTGGGTTACATAACTGAATCCTAACCACAACACAACTCCACTAAAACTTGTCCCACAGCTGCACCTCGTCTCACCCGTCTTCTCTCAAGCACAATGACTCACGGTTTGTCCCTGTCTCGTCTCTAAGGCGGCAGCTCACCTTCGTTCTGCTCAAACTCGTCCAGCACCTTGTCCAGGTTGAAGGCCTCGGCCTGGAAGTAATTCTCCATGGGTCAGGAAGCTCCACCCTGCCAACGGCCGCGTGAACCTAGAAGCAGGATGAGCATGTCCTTAATACCCAGTCCATTATATTTCCAAACTATGGCAGCCTGAACTATGTCTCCTTTTCCTATCTTTGTCCTCTGCTCACTGTAATATAATTTGTTGAAGAAGAAATATCCCCTCTGACTCTCCTTCGCTCTTACTTCTCATTTCCCTCCCATGCAGTCGTCTCTTTTGTGTTCACTCGAGGGTCACAGAGATAATGAAAGGGAAGCACGGGTACGAGTAAGATGGGTCGAAAAGTCAAATTCTCTACATACTAAGGAAAGGTGTTTCTGTGCTTCTTAAGCTTTACTCCTTAAGCTGAAAATGTACAGGACCATCCTTTACAAAAAGAGATTGTGTCATTCAAAAATTTGCTTCAGCAAAATTTAATAGGTAAATGATTACTTTCATTATTACCAATTAATCACTTGGTCAGTGAGAAATGCTCGAAAAGGTTTTCTAAAGTTCAAAGTTAATTCTTTCTTTGGCTCACTAACAGTTAAAAACCTCAAATATTCAATTCACAGAGTTTCCAACTAGAGAAAAAGAGCAAATCTTCACATTTAAGAGGCTGGATGTATAGTCAGTATAGAATATTTGGCCTGTACATGTTATTGTACACACTTTTTCATATTCTCTTGGCTCTTATACTGACAGCTGTTGACATTTCTAAGTGTGAGACTCCTGAAGACAGCATTAAGGTCGTATCATAAGCTAAATTTACAACTCAACTTTATACTCTGTACATCTGTGTAAAGCCAATCATCCGGGGCCGGCTTGCTCTGTAGGTCATCCAGGCATTGTGAACTTTATCGTGATGAGTTGTGTCTTTCATAACTTGGAAATGGTCAAAGTTCTGGATGTACTTTTAGCCTTGATCTAATGCTCCTCTCTCCATCAGTACTCACCTGCACAGAGGTCCTCCTCAGCGGTCCCAGGCGGTGTTTATTTCTCAGCGGGTTTCCCTCTCAGTTCTCTCTTCACCCAGTCTGGCAAGCGCCCAGCGCCCACACCTTAGACATAAAAGGGAAACACCATTCAGTAAAGAGCAGCAGCTGAACCTGTGTGGCAAAGCATGCTGCTGTTTTCACTGGGAGGTGACACAATGAGTATGATTACAGCACAAAACCGTGAGCTTCCCACATGCTCGCAGGACATGAACTTTAGATTACTGAAAAGCAAAGACAGCTCAGTGCTGCAGAGAAGATTCACACCCAAGGTCAAGGTCTCCACCCATCACGCTGATGATGAATCAGAACAAAATCTTCTCTGAGTGTGGGACACGAGTTCATGAACGACACCTTCGACTGATAATGCACTACAACATCTATCTCATCGTATGTATTGCACATTGTTCTACATCGTGAGCCATTATCCATCCAAGAGCGACAAGGCAATCAGAGGCATGAATGGAAAACAGCTGAAGCCTGAATCACTGCACACTAAACCTGCCCAGTCTGTCCTTGCTGATGAGGAGACCTTGGAGTGATGATGTGATGGTGTGGGGCATGAGGAGGCGTGTCTATGTGTGATATGTGTGTGTGTGTGTGTGTGTATGGCTGCAAATGAGTAACAGCCAGGCTGAACTTCAGGGTCATTCTCATAAGGACAAGAGCGACCAGGGATTACACCAGAGACCAGATATTCCGCAGAGCGAAGGCCTCGGAGAAAGGAGCAGAGTCAACACATTTTCCGCTTAGTTTAAGGTGCAAGCATGGGCACGATGTCAGCACAAAGCAGCGAAGGCACAGGACAGGAGTGTGTACACATGTAGCGTGTGCCGTGGGTCAAAGCATTCCTGCCACACCAGGAACGAGGCTGAGGGAGAGCGCTGCCACCCGAGCCAAAAAAATGAACCGCACAGACTACGAAAAGGCTTCTTTGAATTAATAAAATCCACAAAATGAATAATCCATCAGTGAATGAAACAAAGAAATGGTGATTTAATTGGAGCATGTGACAAACCTTAAGGCAAGCGCAGCCCAGACGGAGCATGATGGCTCAGTTTAGACATAACACTCACCTCGTGACGTCAACGCTCAATCAATACAAGAATCAACACTACTTATGTCATATAGCAGGTAACAATTATTTAATCCATTATCACTTCATGAAACCTTTATTGCTCTACTCATTACTGCATAAACAGACTGACACAGGACCAAATCAAAACTGCAGGCATTGATGACATGATGTGGTGAAGCATGACCACTTCTGTCCAGTGTTGGGTGAGTCCCATGGACACTGCCTCAGCAGGACACAGCATTAAAACTTCCAGGTGTTTTTAAAGTCGCCAGACAAAAACAAAAAAAAATGTGTGTGTGAGGTGATCCAGTTTGGTTAGAGTAAATTACTTTCACATCACCTGAACCAACAGCTCAATGGGAACAGCTTCTCAGCCCCAGAGTTTAACCTCGTCCAACCTTTGAGTCCAGCAGAGAGGTTTTCCTCTCCGCTGATTGAAAGGCTTCATAAATGGTCTCGCACCGAAAGAGCCTGAAAAGCTCCAGCGGAGTGTGGGACAGCGTACACAAAAACACACCCAAACATGAAGAAACACACACAGACAGACACACGCGCCTCCGTGAGGACAGGAGCCCGTCCCTGATTAAGATTTAATTACTCTGCAGAGGCATTAAATAATGCATCTTTAGTCAAAGTGCGTGACGGAGTTGTATTTTTAGACATGTAAACTTGGGGAGATGCTTTAAAAGAGACATATGTGCATGAGAGTGTGTCATTCGGAGAGCCTGTTGGACTGAAGGAAAATGGTCCTGCAGCTACGCGAGCTTAAGGAAATGTGTATCAAAAAAGAAACTATCATCTTACTTTTCATCAGGTCAAAACTTCAATGTGTTGAATCAGTCCCCTCATCCTCAGGTGTATTTTGCGTTTAGCACTAATTAGCCTGCTGTTAGCATGCTTGCACTCTAAACTTTGGTGATGAGCATGGTCAGCGTTATACCTTAATACCATCAGCATGTCATTACTTTGTTGATTGAGAAATTGTTTGGCGGATAAAATGTCACAAAATAATCCAACAGCTGGGGATCTAAAGATATTCTCCATCTCTCTCTATTCTATTTTTAAATACAAGCAAACAGTTGATCCCCAGTCACTACAGCCATGCTCCAGCCTCCAGTCTGAGCCAGACATGCTAATAATGAAATGGCCTAACGGACTACTAACACGATAAACTATGCCTGACTGGACATCCCGGCATGGCAGCAAAATGAAATAAGACAAGGGCATAAACAGTGAGGACGCTGGGACAAACTAGAACACTGAGACAGTTCATTAAGTCCTCGCTGTCAGAACAGGACTGTGTTTCCTGGACTGTTTCCTGTGAGGGAGGCTGCATTCACTTCCTCAACAATCAGGTGGAATTCCCTTACAATCATTAATTACGTAACATCTACAGAAAATTACGAATTTTTGCATCTGGTTCAGTTGAATAATTGAATATTTTTGGATGTTTTCTTTGAAGAGTTCCTGGTTTCTTGTTTCCTTTGATTTCTAATCATTTTCTTACTTCTTGTATGAGGATGGTGTTTTCAATTACGCTCACACACCACCGCCCGGTGTTCTATCACATTTTGGCAACGGGCCATTTTCACATCATACATTTTGATCAGTCGCAGCAAGGAAATGACGGGTGTAATATCCTTAGTAATGGCATAACAGCATTTGAGTGCACCATTTCCAGGACTCTGGGAGTACACAGCTGCCTCCCTGCCCTGGGTCCCTTAAATAGCCGTCATTAATGTTAACAATTCCACCTGTGCTTCTCTGTCTGTGACCAGCGAAAACATCTCCAACATGTATGGAGCCATTCAGGAATAAAACGATCTTAAATGCAGCCAAATTCAGAGGGGCCTGAGAGTTCTTCTTCAAATTAAGAATAAATGTCCTACATAAATGTTCCTAAGTGTTCAGGCTTGGTATTTAAGAGTTTAAATATTTTGTGCTCTCTTAAGTATTTAAGAGGAAGTATCATAACCCGGTGGAGCGCTGCCAGCTGATGGCATCCAAACACAAAGTCCACACACTTAGCAGCAAAAACAAGATGCAAATATAAGACGGAAACTGGGAGACGAACAACTTCAGGTCATCAAGTTCCTGCTTAAGCTTAACATTTATCTTTTCATTTAACGATCTGCGCCATTTTATTCAATAAAAACACTACATGTGTGACTGAACAAGCTCAACTCAAAGTCCACTTTGTCTTATCTTTCAATCGCATTTCACAGCCTTAATCAGCGAATGGAAACGGGATGGGGCGTTTTGACATGGTGAAGACCATGTGATGAGGCTGGAAGCAAACAGCTAGAAACTGGGACTTAGGTTAAGATTACTTTGTCACACATGCTTTTCACGCTCAAAACTACTTCATTTTACACAAATGATATCGCAGCTGACGTTTCTGACATTGTCAGCACAGCAGCAGTGAGCATCATGGGCAAATACGCCTTAAAATAAGATCAGTCCTTGCTTGCTTCAACACATTGAAGGGTATGTGGAGGAGTCTTTCAGAGGGATTAATCACATCAAGCTGTGAATGAAACTACAATGAATGGTGTGATGTAGCCCTCATGCATCACCTTTGGAAGCCTACTATTGGCTGATTTGGTGTATCAGGGAGGGTGTTTGGGTCGACATCACTGTACTCTGACAACACTTTTATGAAGTGTTCCTGAGCCCGTGTATCAATATATTTTGTACCATTTTCAATTGATTATATGACAGAAAGGATTAGCAAATGATCACATTCTGTTTCATTTACATTTTTCACAGCATCTTAACTTTTTCGGACTATGGGTTGGAAAACAGAGCATTTGGGAAACATGCTCATTACTGTTTGTGTCATGAGAGCACGCATGGCACAAAAATAATGGTGGACTACCAGTTTGTTTACATTTGGTTAGCGCTGACGTTGTCTTTTAGCACCTTTATGCTAAGAACTTTTTCACTTCAAGTTTTGGACTGACCGACTCAAACTTCACTGCGTGGAACATGAAGGAGGAAAAGCTTATTTTTCCTAGTGTGGTCAGACAACACAAGCAAACTGAAGACATCAACAAGGGCCCTTTTTAAACATTTTATAAACTAAATGATTCATCAATTCATTGATAAAATAACCAGCAGATTAATCTGGAATGAAAATAATTGTTAGTTGCGGCATTTTAGTCAAATAAAACAAACAACCTGAATTTTCTTGGGCTCTGGGAAATTACAAATGTTCCACTGCTTTCTGAGACTTTTCAGACAAAACGTTTAGTCAAGAGGAGACAAAAAAGACATGAAAAGTGACTTACATTTAAAACAGCTGTGTGGCCCACTGGGGGTTTTGGATGAGGAGAAATCCTCATTATCTGTGAGTTCTCTTTATGGACGGGCGAAGTTTCTGCACTGTTCCTTTTCTTTCTGATGCTTCCGAGGGCTGCGAGCTCACATCCTGATAAACACCATTTTTAGATCCGCACCGCCGTGCCGCAGACGCCGTCGACTCAGGATGAACACGGGAAACCTCAAATGATCACTTCCTCTCTTTAAGAATGGACTGACATCACTTTCTAACAACATGATCGCATGACTGAATGACACATTATTGTGTAATGTTCAACGCCCTGACTGCGAGTACACTGGGAGTTTTCCTACATCCTCCACTGAGTATTTTTATGGTAATTTCCAAGTACTGCGAGAGATCTACGAAATAAAAGCAAACCATATAAAAGAAAATCACGCCACAGGTTTGTATCCTCCAAAAGGCCACACTTCCTCAAAAAAACAGATAATTTCTTTGACAAGAGGTTGAAAAGGTAAATCTGTTGAGATTTGAAGAAGGAAAGGTAAAGAGGAGCGTAGCTGTCCTCCTCTTACAAAGAGCTGCTCTGCTTCAAAGCAAGTGTCAAAAGCTATTATGATCTTCTTTCCTCCCTTATGTTTTGATCTACATTTAACCACCACGAGACAGGAAAAAAAAAAAAAGCAAACGGAGACAGGCTGCTGGGCTGCCATCCGGGAGAGACTAATACTTTCTGAAAGCATACAGTAACCTACATCAGGGAAGTCTCTGCACACATGAGAGCCCGTCTTTGCATGGAAGCCTGCTGGATCACTCGACTCAATCAAACCCCCTGGGTTTTAATACCACTTGAAGATGTAGTAAGATATCATATTCTCCTGCTACAGGTAAAAAAAAAAAACCTGATCACATGTCCTGTATGTGTTTCACATCCAGCATGTACAATCAGATGAAGCTGGAGAGATGCCAAGTAAGACCAAACAAGAAAATGATGTGATGAAGTCTTCATGGTCACTGGTTTGAGGTGAACATACTTTATTATCATCTGATCTGGATCCCTCTTCAGTGACACACTCAGATTCCTCTCTGGTGATGACTATTCAAGCTGGCACTGGGATGGGCCCACCGCTTCACAAATCCACCTCCAGAGCTTGACTAAGGCCCTGAGACCAAAGGATGAGGTCAACGCAGAAGACATGCCACCAGCCAACCTCCCCAGACCAACTCTCAAAGGCAGACAGATGACCATTAGCTTGGATTATGCAACCATAAGTGGCACTGTGGCTGTGCCTGCTGCCTGCAGGCCAAACACAGGCTCAGATGGTAAATATTATTCACAGGTAGCCTGGGCAAACAAATGGAAAACTGCCCCTTGTTATCAAATGCAGGGGGTTAAACCTGAACAGCTAAAGAAAATCAAAAACAGTGTGCAGCAGAACTTGGGCAGTATTAGCTGCTAGCTGAATTCAACGTCCACACCAAAACGAGCCAGAGGCCCACGAGTAAGTTTGCAAAACAGTTATGTCCAAGTAGACTGAACAACACGGTAAATATTTCAAATATGGAGGCTAAATAATACAGCTGTGTGGCAGCATGCTGTACCAGGGGGAATGGAGTAGCTAGTGTTTGCTCCAACGGTTCAGCGGGTAGTCGTGCGCCGAGTGACGGCAGCGACTCGCTGCTCTGACGGACAGTCGCACCGCCGCTGACTCGGTGGGCGTTTGTAGCCAACGGCCAGTTTTAGCGGTGATGCGGGAATTTAAAAGCTTCCCTCCGGAGGTTAACTCAGTCCGTTTGTCATCGTCACGGACAATATTTCGCCTCCCGCCGCACTGCTGGCGTTTTTTTTAGTGAATGTGAAGCTACGGCTCGTAGTGCGAAGGGGAACGTTAACGTGTTGTGTAACGTTAATTGACGTAAAATAGTGTTACCGTAACAGCACCTTGTCGGTGTTCCTGGCCGTTAAGCTAGCTAAACAGACCGTAAAATACCACAACACCCATCCACGCTGACTTCGCCTTAGTTAACACTTGCCGTTGCAATGGCGGGTTGTAACGCTGGAGCGGCAACAGACCTGTGAAATGTCAGGAAAACAAATTCAGTTACTTACCGGAGGCATCCTCATCTTTACGTCGAGTCCCGCGGAGCCCCCCCGTCACTGTCCGTCATACCTAATCGCCTTTGAAAGCTATTTTCGGGTATCCTCGTGTCGACCCTCCGCTGCCTGCTCAACTCAAACAGCCCAAGTCGGAAAGTACAGCCTGTAGTCTACCGTAGTTGTGCGACACCACTCAAGGATCCCTCCCCCAAGGTTTAATATTGGGAAAATAAGGAGCAACGTCAAGTCAGCTAGAATGGAAATCCAATACTTCCGGTTATATATTTCAGAATAAAATTCCTATTTGTGAAAGTGCAGCAACGATATGAATTTATGTGTTATTACGGTTACTCTTGTACTCAAAAGCTTACTTAAATTCCCGCCTTCTCTCAAAATGTATTGAGTTTATTGTTACTTCACTTGGATTTTTTTTTACCTTTACTGTGCAGAAAGATGCATGTGCAGAGTTTGACACTAGGAGGTTGTTTTTACATTCATCTGCTTCAAGGTGAAAGTCTTTTGTGCTCACCTTAAATCTGATGGGAAGTACAAGATGATTTTGTGACATAACAGCTAATAGTTTGGAGGCCAATTGTCCCCTGGTATGCATCTTACACAGGTGTGATGTGTAACCTCCAGTTCACATAGACTGAAGATGGACTTGTCAGTGGAGTAGGAGGCATCTTGTGTCCAGTAAGTTAAAGTCTGAAAATGAACAATGTCTGCATTTTCATAGATTCAGTATTTTTCACACAGGGATAATGACTGGATGTAATTTAATAACTAATAACTACGTAATTGAACATTTTTATGCAAAAAAAAAAAAAAAAAAAAAAGTATCAGACACAAATTACTATATTTTATGTCTTAAACATGTAACATAACAAATATTATTAGAAAAATGTACTTCAAGTATCAAAAGTGAAAGTAGTTATGCAGCCAGTATACTGTTTATTAACAGTTTATTATCTATTTCTTTATTGGATTTTTATTACTGGTGCGAAAGTACAATAGTTCCCTCTAACATATGGTGAAATACAGGTATAGAGTAACATAAAATTGAAGCACAAATACCTCATAATGGTATACAAGCACGGTACTATCAGAAATACAGCCTGTTTCCTACATTCCACAGGCAATATTTAATCAATCATCCCTACACCAATATTGTTCATCAGCTCTTATTTTCAAAGCGACTTCGCATAGTTTCCGGTTTTGATGCGGCTGTCACTGTCTGACTTGCCGCAGCTGTGGAGCGGCTCAGCTCATCCAGGTCCTGTGCTGCGGTCCAGCCGCAGCCGCAGCAGTAGCAGCAGGGACATTTTGGCTCAAACGGGGCTGGAGGTGGTGTGCTTGAGCCCCGGGGCGGGTCCGCGGCTCCGTCCTGCTTACGGCACGACACGCATGAGCCAAAATGGCACATTCATCCCGGGTAACCTTGTCAGACCTTAGCAGCTGCACAGAGGATGAGCTGCGGCCCATTGATCAGCACGATGCAGCAGAGGAGCGTCAGAGGTGATCAATGAAACGGGATGTGACAGCGTTGGTGGGCATGTAGTGATGTGTACCACCCACCCAAACTCTGCTGACCCCTCCTCATTTACAGGCCCAATCAGAGTTTAACTACAAAGTCTCAGTGATGAGACTGACCCAAGCTGAACCCTTTGTGATGTAATAAAATAATTTATTTTCCGTGACAGACAAAAATAAGAATTAAAGCACAGGTAAAATGTATCAGAAAGTGATCTACAGCAGAGCCTGTAGTAGCCTGTCCCTAATATTTCCGGTTTTTTCTGCTACTTCACACTTGTACTCCACTACATGTCAGAAACCTTCATTTCCACCACATTTGACAGCTGAAATTAATAGTTAACAATGAATAATAACACTTATAATGGCCATTCTGCTGCATAGGAAGTACTTCAAATTTGAATGCTTCAAGTACATTTTGCCTAAATACTGTACTTGCGTGTCAAATTTCAGATGCAGGACTTCCGTAGTATATAATGTGAATAACATATATAATAACAATATGAACTCTTCCTCCTCCACTGTTGATTGATGCTCTTTCATTTTGGTGCAAATCCTTTATCCAACTGATGCCAAATTTAAACATTTGTGCAGTTTTAACTCAATAAAGTTTTGTTTTAAAATGAAACTGTGCTCGTTGGCAGTGAAACTTTTCATTTACCCTTCACAGTTACGACACAACAGCTCATATCTATGAATTCGAGGAAGTGTACAGGAAGAGGCCCACTGTGGGGCTTTTTATAAGCTTCTTGTTCTATTTATAAAATGAGCATCAGTTACAAATACTTTACATATAAAGGCCTCTACCAGGTACTTTTTTCCCCATTAGCTGCCACTGAGGCGACAAGCATTCTTCTCGTGGTCAAAACAAGTCTGAAAAGTCAAGAAATAAAGAAAACAATAGCCCAAAAATGTTTTATTAAATTCATAAATCACCACTATGATGTAAAGTGAATTCACCACTCACTTTAATATACAATCTCTTAAATACTAGTCATGTTTAATCATGTAGAAAGCTTATTTCTAAAGCAGTCTGAGTCCTCGTTTCTCGGCGTGTCCACAGCCTACTGAAATCAAAACTACTGAATCTGCATGTTGTTGTTGTGTCGTTGTGGCAGGCGAACCCGAAGCGGTTCACGTCTCCGGAGAGGATGCATCGCACCTTTAACAACCGTTTCCCCACAAGAGGAAATGCCCTTTGTGAGTCCGCAAGGAGGTAAAAAATAACAATAATAAAACGGTTGATGGAGGAAAAAGCATTCATCAGTTGGCTTCATTCTTTGAGGCTTCATCAAAGTTCTCCACAAGATCTGTGAGACAGAAAACAACAAAGCGCGTCAAGGTGTCGTTCTGGGGAGCAGACGAGCAGGATTTGATGAAAGTGACACTAACAGTTTGTGAAAACAGTGAGTTTCATCCTTTATTGTCAAAAGACATTATCTAACATCCTACAACTGGAGAGCTGATATAAAGAGCTCGAGAAGAAGGAAGCAGATAAGACGATCTGAAGCCGAACACAGCAGAGTCCTTCTTTTCTTTGACGGCAAAATAGCAACACTTCCCTGAACAGATGTGGTGTTTTGGATACAAACCATAAGAAAAATCTGCGAAGGTGACACTGAACAGACAATGTTTTATCGTAAAGCACGATGAACAACACTTGACATGCTCTCAGTGAATGAAAGCAGGAAGCATCTACCTGGTACATCGTCGTCCTCTTCTTCTGCAAGTTCCTCCTTCACTGCTTTCATGTCCATTGCTGCAAAATATAAAAAAACAAATGAATCAAAAGTCAAGTCTGCACTCAGGATAACAAACGTTGCAGCGTTTTCTGCAAAAATCTTATTGTGAAATTCCACGAAGCTTGCATTTCTTTATCTTTGCTAATGTGGCTGCAGTTGTCTCTGTTGTGGTTTTTGCTCTTTCCTCGCACTCCTTGTTGATCTCTTTTCTTGTGATTCTCATCAAACAAAACACTGCTGCACAAAGACTGTCCCCGATACTGTGACAGCGAGCGTTCAGGTGCGTGTGTTTTTGTGCGTGTGCTCACATTGCCGTGGGAACTGCTCGGCCAGCTTCCGCAGGCTGCTGAGGCTGTCGGCTCCCAGCTGGCTCAGGATGCCCGGCAGCATCTCCGTCAGCTGCTTGGTCTCGGCGTGGCCGGTGATGGCGAAGGTGTTGGCGGACAGAGACGCCTGCACTTTGGGGTTGTTGAAGTGGATCACTGTCCCATCATCTTTTATCATGTTCACCTGCGAAAAAAGAACCAAACACACTGTCGCATTTAGAGCCAGACAAGATTTTATCAGTGGTACTTCATGTTTTCACACCTGCATTAATTTTTGTCTGTTTTTGACACAAAGGTGATGCACTGAGTGACACTCACATTACAACTATTAAACTAAAAAGGGGTAAGTTGACATGGAAAACAAAGCTGTGCATCAATTTTAACTGCACCATTTTCATTTATTCAGCCAAAAATCACCTATTTGCTTCAAAAGCCAACACCCTCCATCCTTTGTCCCTTGGTTTGGATTTAAAAAAAGCAAAAAGCTGTGAAATGTGGTCTGACAAGGTTATAAAAAGGCAACTGGGAAAAGGTCATAAAAACACTGACGCTGTGCAGGTATTTTCAGAGAGGATGAGAGCGAGAGACAGAGGTTGAGGACGTTCATTTGGTGAGTTTGAACTAGTCCTGAATGCTGCACTTGAAGTTGGTGCTGCTGGTAGTAATGTACTAATATTATTATAGTTACAACAGAAGGAAATTAATCTGTTAATTAATGTTTCTTTATTAATTCACATGGTGACAGCAGGATACTCGATGAATTGACAACACGCCAGCGTCAGATGCACGCTGTTTACAAACTAATCAATGACACATACAGGGAGACCCAGCCCACCGAGGTCATAAGACATACGTGAAGCGCTTTAGTCTGCTAACATGACTGCAGTATGAAACCAAACCGGATCAAATGTGTGCAATGTAACAAAAACATGAACCTTGGTTTGGACTTTCAGCTGAGAAAGCAGCCGTCGTCTTCTTTGCAGTGAGCGTCTCAACAATTCTAATTATTCACAGTAAAACACAAAAGATAAATCGAGCTACAACATGAATGAATGAGACAAAATAAACTCTGAGCATCAGGTTAGTGTCTCATCCTCACGTTTATCTGATTTTAGTGCTTTGATTTATCTGAAACACCTTGTGGGAGCTTGTTGGATAAAAGCGCTAAAAATAAACCAGAGGACATGATTGGAGAAGGCTTTGGTTGGGTTCTCCCTGTCCTTTATCTTTCCTCTTCTCAGCTACAGTACGACAAACACATGAGTTCTCCTTTGTCAGCTCACCTCTTCTATCCCTGCAATGTTGTTCACTGCCAGCTTCTTCAGAGAGCCCTGGAGTTTCTTGTCATCAGCTGTTGCCGTTTTGTGAACAACCTTTTTCTTCCTGCGGGCGGTTCCCTGAGGAAAGAACAGGTGTGGGTGTCAGAGGAGGATTACAAAGACGAATTAACCAAAATGTCAAATACAGTTTTAAACCACTGGGTCACATCTGACTTTTTTTTTTAATGTATATGGAAGTGGTGCTGCTTCCTGTAAGTACAGAAAGTTAAAAAGCCTTTATTGTTATGATTAGAAATAAGACTGTATGTTAAAGAGATCTGGAAAACTGTAAGACCATTTACAGGACAGAAAATTGCTCCCTGACACTTCATTTTTGCTGTTTCCAATTCTTCCACTTTATCTGAACACAAGATTCTGAATTCTTAGAAGTCAAACCCATCAATGACCTCCTTTCTTTCTAAAAGAGATCCATAACACATTTTGCTTTTACTACTCAAATAGCAAGTAATCCTATATGCTGGATGCCCAAGACTGAAAACTCTTGACTGCTTGTGATAAAATACAAAATAAGGCAAATGGGGCAGCCTGGAAAACGGCAAAAAGGCTTGTGTCAGAGCTAAAATAACAAATAACGCCACCTAGTGTGTGGCTGAAGACCTCAATGCATTTGAACAAAGCCCCAGAGGCCACAGATGACGGGGCCAATGCTGTGGCCCATAAAGGGAATGCTGAGGTCAGGAGAAAGACTTGGCAGATGCTGAATACCATCACACTCCTTAAAATGAGAAACTGAGCAAATGATAGGACAGAACTGAAAGCCCTGACTGGGATTTTGACACTGGGCATTGCACCGAGACTGATTAGATATTGAATAATATGTCCAAAAACATGGTGGCAGACCTACCTTCCCACCTATCCGGACTTGTGCCTGAAGTTTGGCGAGCTTCTCTTGATTCATAGTGTTCTGTTTGGAAATCAACATTAACAACTTGAACATTATGTTGTTCTCATGATTTTCATAGGATCAGATCACAAGCAGAAAGCACAGGTTTTCACAGTAAGAATCAACACGCAGTGTAGCAGAGCGCATGTGATTAGCTACTTGTTGAAATGCTACGGTCACAGTTAACATGCAAGTTAGGCAATCACAGCTACAACACATTTCCATACATTAGCACTGAGCTAGCAGAATGCTAACAGATCAGCTGACAGTTATACTGAAGTCATCCCGACGACAATGACCACCATGGATTGAATGGATAGATAAAGAAAATACCTGGAAATTAAATTCTAACATGACATGTATGTCTAACTCGGATAACCGTGGCTAGTTCGGTTGCTAACTGGAAGGCTAATTTAGCTAATATTAGCATTGTGGCTAAAGAAACAAGATAAACGAACTGTATTGTTGTTCCTGGCAAGGCAAATAGCAGACGATAACTTCAAATCTGACTAAACAAATCGGCTCGAATGTTAAGCACAAAATTAAATATTTTTTTTTACCTTCTCACAGGGATTATCTGACAGTCAGTTGAACTGGTCTCGCCACTAATGAGGTTGAAGCAGTGCACCTTAAACTCACGTCAAGCAGCGGTAATTCGAGATACTTCCCATTAAAATTTTCGTATTAATTCGGCATGACTCACATAACAGTGCGATTTAGACTTATACGCGAAAAATATTAATGGCCAAGAAACAAAGATACATGTTGTAGTATGTTCAAGTGAGATCTATAAAGTAAAATACCTGATTATATTTCTTTTTCTATATTTGAATGCTTTTAAACTTTAGTTTTCGTTCAGGCTTCCGGAACTTTTCCGATATTTCATTGTCTAACTTCACCAATTGAAGCTACAGAGGGGAGCACGCGGTTGCATGGATGTGACGTCACGTGAACGGCCCCAAAAATGGAAAATGAGTCACTGCTGTCCAATAGCATGAGGAGGAGGGAGGAGGCGACTGACGCACATGCGCGCGCACACGGGGACGCAGCATTTCGCAACTTCATTGGACAGACTTTTATTGTGAAATGGAACGGTTGAATATCCGGGTCCCTGATTCACGACCAGTCGCTGCAATTAGCTTCGCTTCTAGCCGTAGTTGTGTGGAAAAGGGCCAGTCAAAATGCAAACATCTTTAATGAGAGTCGCCTTGTTTTCATCTCTGCAGGTTTTCTTGTCTTTGACGTATTTTCAAGAGCTCGTCGAAGCAGCCAGCGGGAAAGGTGAGTCTATATTTTGAGTTAATATAAAAACAAGCTAGCAGGAGCCGGATAGCAGTGTGTAGCTTCAGAGCTCGGTCATTGATAGTGGTACGACCGCCAGAGGAGAGCTAGCAGTCTTTGTATCAGCATCCTGGATCACAAAGTCTACGACCTGGACAGGTGCTTTAATGACGGCGCTCAGTCAGCCACACATCATTCTGAATTTACAATTTTTCAGGTTAACTAACTTATTTTGCTACTAACGTCACTTTACAGACAAGCTATTTTCCTTGAGCTTGCATTAATATGAGACAAAACTTTATTCTTCCAGAAGGACATTTTTATGCCAAAGATGTTTAGTATTTATAATAACATTAATATGTAAATAGCCCACATAAATGCTTCATTTAAAATAGACACGCATTACAGACAGGTGCATCAGTGTTACTGTCATAGATTAGAAGCTTAGAAATATGGATGAAGATGTGAATATGACGGAGATATAAATGGAAAAGAACTCTATAAGCTGTAGTAAAGCCGAGAGATGTTGTACTATTAGTACTTAATGTTGGCACGCAGCTCTGATTGGTACATTTTGTTTGTAACTAGAGGAGGAAAATACACTCAAGATGATGAAGTCAGGATTAGTCATAATTTCTGCTAAATGATTAAAACTGCTTTCAGTTTCACCAACTTTTGTTTTTAGAAAAGATGAACTTTAAGCAAACACACACTCATAATGTGAAGATGACATTTAATTTGCCTTCACTAATAGAAATAACACCACAAACATGCCTTTAATTGTCTTTTTTCTTTTCCTGGCCACCTGCTTGTGAAATGTAGGTCTTGAACTATAACTGCATGCACACGTGCTTCTCATGAATGCACGTGTATTTTTATCGTGAAATCCATTTCACATACTGTAAATGTACAGTCGTCACACCAGGAAATGTTACCTAAGATAAAATCCACACGCCGTGCAGCGGCTGCCTCTGCAATGGCTGAAAAAAAAAAAAATGGAAAGACAGTAAGATGCACATGTAACATCCTTCAAATGCAGGACGGAGGTGACAGAGCAGAGTTGTTTGTCCCTGCAGCTTCACATTAAATTACCACCATTCCTTTGTATTTCCTCACAGCTCTTTCTATAGATTGTGTATTTAGGACAGACCCACCCTGTTGTTGAAATGTAATACCGGTTACACAATGCTGGTGCGCTCAGTGATTCTTTCCCCTGCAGGGTTTGGAGATAACATCCACTGGAGGACACTGGATGATGGCAAGAAGGAAGCGGAGGCCAGGTGAGTTCATACTTCCTGTAATCTTTTGTAGAAGCGTCGCCCCGAGGCCTAAAAGAGCTTTTAAAGAAATCCCCTTTGTCTACGTTTGCACTCATGCCTGGAGCAGGCGGGCATGTTACCGTCAGAGGCTTTGACCTAACGTTACCTTCAAAGGTAACACGTTGCTGTAACTTTATGTTTGTGTTTGCGACAGTTGTTCCTGTAATCAGATGTTTGATGGTAAAGACTTGACCTCTGTTTCTTCCTGTGTTGACAGCGGGCTGCCAATCATGCTCATCATCCACAAGAGCTGGTGTGGAGCCTGCAAAGGTAAAACAATGTTCACTGGCTTTCTTTATAAAATCCTCAGGGTTGGCAGCTGTCCTCTCATGTCTGAATCAATCCATTATGTGCCGGACGCCTGAGTCTAAATGACACGTAAACATAACAAGAAAACTCAGCCTGCGATGTTGGGTGTTCAACTCGGTTCAACTTGGTTAGATCGCTGTTGTGACTTTCATGTAAAAGTGACTCAGGTGCAACAGTCAACTGAATCGTTCTCCCATTCAGTGTCAATAAAGACACCTTCAACTCCTTCAAACGGTGAACAGTGATGGCCGTCATCATCTTTCTGCAGCATGAATTTTGACCCGTCACTGCAGGTGAAGCTCAGTAAGCCGTGACAGTGTGACAGTGAGCCAGCGTGAACAACACAGGAGCCTGAAACTGAAGCAGCAGTTTAATTATTCACACCTGTGCTTTTCAGAGCGCCTTCATTTGACCTCGACCTTGACCCTGTACGTCAGTTTTAAATGGGATAACTAACGATAAAACAGCACGACATGCTGCTGGGAGAAAGAGCGTCTGACTGTGTTTGTCCACTTGTAATAGTGAGGCCTGAGCCACACCTGTGTTTAGACAGAACACAAAGCAGATGAATAAACATGAAGCCTCTCCTCTGTTTACCCTCTACGACGTGGACAAGTCCTTCAAACATGAAGTGAATCTTAAAGGCTTGATCCCGGGTCTGACTCTGGGTCTGGAGGCGCTGCTGGGAACGCAGACGCGTGCCTTTAGATGAATGACTTCAAACTGTGATAGTCTTTATGATTTAATGGCAACGCAAGCTAACGATGAATTTCATTTTGCTGCTTTTCCGTCAGCACTGAAGCCCAAATTCGCCGAATCCAAGGAAATCCCTGAACTTGCACACAACTTTGTCATGATCAACGTGGAGGTAAGGAAACGTCGGTGACATTTCCCAGCAAACATGAACTGTGACGTGTTGACTGTCAGCCGACGGGGCCGTACGTATGTCCTGAGGCGGATGGGATTTGTTCCCACGCGTCTAAATGATGAGATGTCTCGTATTTGAACAGGATGAGGAGGAGCCAAAGGACGAAGCCTTCAGCCCAGATGGCGGATACATTCCTCGGATTCTTTTCCTCGGTACGGGGGGGTGGGCTCATGTAAACACTGTGGGATCCCTGATCGTAGAGTTACTCTTTCTCTGCCTGATAGTTTCAGCTGCCTGGATTTACGTCTCAGTGGCGTGTTTTTGTCTCAGTGAGTGAAAAGGTCAACGCGTTGATCCTTTGCAGAATTTCATGGAACACGTGGAAGCAGACGACTAATCAAGGATTAGTAAATTAACTGCCGTGAATGTTGGGCAGCAGAGATAAAAAGAATAAACAGGCACAGCCCACATCTTTCCAGGTGGTAGAAGAATAAATAGCAGGTAGAAGCGGTCGAGCTTTGAATGGACCAATGAAAAGTGGCTTCAGATATCACCTGTATGAGGTGTTAAACTGTGGTACAACTAACAATTTTAAAGCTGAAACGACGAGTTGGTTAATCATTTAGTTAACAAAGAATAACCTGCAGTCTTTTTTTAAGCAAAAGTGCCCAAAATGTTCCTCTTCCACATTCTCAAATGCTCATATTTGCTGTTTTTATTCTTTTTCTTCAATAATAAATGTAATACCTTTTGGATTTTGGACAAAACAAGAAATTTGAAGATGCTACATCAGGCTTTGGAGAGTTTTTAGAAGCAGTTTTCACCATTTTCTAACATTTTATGGACCAAATAATCAGTGGAGAAAATGTTTGTCAGATTAATTCATTAAGAAAACAATGGCTTGTTACATCCTGACGTTGTTTGGATCTTAACTTGCAAACCTTTGATTGGACTCTTCTTACACCCTCGCAGATCCCAGCGGCAAAGTCCATCCTGAAATCACCAACAAGAACGGAAATCCAAACTACAAGTACTTCTACAGCAACGCAGAGCACGGTAAGCATGCAGATTATCATGTGGAAAAATGTGACGTTGCTACTGGCTCTTGAAGAAAACCACTCATGGCGTCTTTTTTTCCCCTTGTTGCCTCAGTTGTGTCCAGTATGAAGGAGGCGCAGGAGAAGCTGACGGGCGATGCCTTCAAGCAGGGTCACACTGGAGACGAGCTGTGAGGCGGCGGAAACGGGCGTCAGGCTGTAAGGGCTACACCTCCTCGACCCCCCCCCCCCCCCACGTCTCCAAACAACCCCGTTCACTGTTTGTACTCACACTTTAGACAGTGGGGTCCACCTCACTGAGCAGACCAAGCCAACCGTTAACAGGTGCTGGAGGATTTGTTTGTCCTGTATGAACACGACGGCTCATTTCCCTGTCGGTTTTAAAACGTGTACATTTGTAATCTACTGTTGATTAAACGCCATTTACTGTCTGTAGAGGATTATAACCAACTCAAGCTAGCCAAGTTAACCGTCAGTAACACTCACTCTCGCTGCTCTTGGATGGAAACGTCACATCTGGAATTTGCCAAGTTTTTCGAGTCATTTGCCTTGTTTGTCGCTCGGCGGCCATGAAAGCTGCAGTCACGCTGTCCAGGACTGTGGAATCCATTTTAACCAGTAGAGTTATGTCCCCCCACCCCCAACAGCAATGACACAGCACCTCATATTAGTCAGGATAGATTTAACACCTTCAGTAATGTGCTTCCAAAGATCCTCTGCAGTATGTTAATTATATCTGTGACGATATTCACGAGCGCTCCACCGTGATTTGCTCTGTCGTCCATGTTGTTCCTTTGAACCTGCCAATCTGTGTAAACTCTGTAACAGCTGTATGTTTTTTCCTGTTCTGACTTTGTTTTGCTGCTTGTGACGTAACACTACACCTTTTCTTTTCTTAAACCAGCCTCGTTAAACTGAATGAGGGATGGAAACGTTGGTTAAGTGTCTTGATGTATTTTATACACGTACACAGCCAAGTGTGCAAATACAGTTTGTTGTACTGAGTCGTTTGTGTTTATTTCATGTCACTTCATCGTGAGCCAGATGTATTCATGACACAGCTGTAAACAGTACATCAAATTTGTCGTCTGTCCAACAACATCAATCCCTTATGGTTTGTCAAACAACATACAACTGCTGACGACACAAATCAAGTCACTATTTAAATTCAGTGTGACAGTGATTTAAATAGTGCACTCACATCGGTGCCAGTTCATTTATTGAAGACGCTGAATTGCAATTGATCCCACTTCAACATGGCTTATTTAGGAAAGAACATTCTCTCATGCTGAGCCTCGTCTCAGAGCGAAAATGTCTGACAGCAAATGATTTTTCATGGTAAAATAAATTACAGGAAAATAATAAGCGCGCATTTCTGAACAAGCCTCATTTCACGACACGTTAGCAGCGCTAACGGGCTACAAAGACATGAGGAACATAAGGAATGTTGGTGGAATGTCGAGCCTAAGGCATTTGAAGATAAAACTCTGTATTGCTCCGTCTCTCGCAGATGGATGGAAGGCTCAAGCTCGTTTGTGGAAGGGCACAAAAAGAAGAATTTCAAGAAAATCACAAAGTAAACGAACAGTCGTGACGTGAACGTGGCCGAAAGCTGCAAATCTGTGAGGTCATTTCAAAGGTTTTTAAAGACGGGAGGGAGATAAAAAGGTAGCTTGAGAGAGAAATATTGCTACAATCGCTATAATTACACTAATTACACAATGCTGCTGCTGTAAAATCAGCAGCACTTCACATATAAAAAAAGCCTATAAAAAGCCGTGTGATAACATCTGTATGTTCAAAACGACACAGCTACAAAGTGTGATTAAAACTCAGTGATTGCTTTCGAATTTGAGGTGTGCACATACCATTTCACATCCAGTGTAATAGACCACCGCTGACTAGGTTCGCTGCTCTGACGGGAAAGCAGCGTCACGCGATCGCGTCTCGAAGGGGGTCTGCTAAAGGTTTACACAACATCTGGAATTAATCGTTAAGTCCTCAGCGTGCAGGAGGCAGGTCCGCCGGTGGAAACCACTCCACATTTCACAGGTATCTTTACAAGACGACCCTGAAACGCTGACGTGTTAACTTCCTCCTGTGAAGTCGACGCTTTAAGACGCTCCATCTGAGTGCAAAGCTACACCTAAAACACTTCACCCGCCCCCCGTTAGTGCGGGTTGGAAGTTAGTCCAGTTTGCTTCTGAGGATATTAAGAGGGGAGTCGGGGGAAGGAGTGTGTGTGTGTGAGAGTGTGTGTGTGTGTGTGTCTCGGGGAGGCAGGAGCAAACTTAAAGTCTTCCCTGCTTGGCGTCTCCAATGGCCCCCCAGACGTCAAAGACAAACTCGTCGGGAAAGGCGAAGTCCCCGAGGGTTTCGTCCAGCGCCATGGCGAATTCGTCCGGGTTCTTCTTGTCGCGGCCGACCTCGACCATCGTAGCAGCTGTGGAGGGAAGAGAGGAACACTTCACTGTGTGACCGAGGAGCTTTTCGTGAGCGAGCTCCCGTCCTGATGGTCTGACAGCGAGATGGTGTCCTGTACTGACGGCCGTCCCCGTCTGTGACTCAGCACACAGCGTTCACTCTACAAAACCGTTACTCTTCACCTAGTTTTGATCTGTGATCCAGCAGCTGGTTGAATCTTCATTGATATTCTCATGGTTTCAGTGCTCTGCTCTCTGTCCTGAATGATGAAATGTTTGCCCGGAGCGAAACAGATGTTTAAAACCAATATTTCCACAGTGCAGAGTGCGGCTGCATGATAAAATGTTTTGTTTCCCCCCCCCGGGTTCTGCGTATGTGACTAAATCCTGGACCAGCACACAGACTGAGGTCACAGACAGGACTAACTGAGGCTTAAGCACTTGGCTGAAACAGGATATTAGCTATTTAATCATTTAGTCTTAATTAATATGAACAAAACCACTCAAATTTAACCAGAATGCAAGACATTAACAACTTTCTTTAAGACCTCTGACATAAAATCATGGATTCTACAAACACTGAGCAAATCACCTCAGATAACTATTGTGCATGAGACTAAATGCAGAGGCAACACACTGAGTCTCAGGCTGATGCTGCTTCACACTCACCAAGCTCATTGTCTCTGATGCCCATGTAGCTCTCCAGGAGGTCGTCCACTTTCTTCACCGCCTTCTCCTCAAACTCTGTCGGCTGCAAAACACCAACAACTCAGTTTCAGTCACTCGGCTCCTCGGTTTAACTGCGTTTTGCTGCTGTTCTGTTCTTGCACGACACTTCCCAGGATGCTCAAAGTAACATGCGGCAAATTTAAATTATTAGGGTTAGGGTCTGTCTTTCCGGACATCCACGACACAAACGTGTGTGTGACACTTGTGAACTCGAGTTGTGGAATCCAGAGAGGCTCACCTCCTCCACAGTGGCTGGGCCCTTGGAGCGAAGTCTCAGGGTCCCCCTCCCTGTGCCGATCTTGTTGTCACTGGGAGGTTTGGTGCCCTTTGACCTGGGCTCGAGCATATCTGCCAATCGGAGATTAAACAGTATTATGTTATGTTATTATACTGTTAGTCATGACACTGCGTATGTATGTATGTGTCCAGCATCTGAATCCTGAAGCTGAATCTGTCGGCCTTTTTACCATCGGGCTCGGTTATGTGACGTGTGGATGCACCTGCGTTTTCTCAGCATCTCACTCACCGAAGGCCTTCATCGGCTCGACCAGCTTCAGGGTGAACGACCTGTCTCTGGGCAGCTCTTTGAGCATGCGGGCGACCTCGTAATGCCGCGTCCCGACGATGTTGCGTCCGTTGATGCTCTCCACGTGGTCGCCCACACTGATCACCTTCACCCCGTCAACAACGCTGCCCTCTTTGATACGCTGCCGTGCAGACGGAGGACAGAACGGATTAAAGAAGGCAAATACAGTGGAAAGAGCTTTGTTTGAAAGGCTTTTGCAGGCAACACAAGAAAAAAACACAGACCAAAACCAAGCAGCAAACAAACCAAGAGTGTGTGTGTGTGTGTGTGTGTGTGTGTGTGTGTGTGTGTGTGTGTGTGTGTGTGTGTGTGTGTACAAAACGTCCTGGGCAACACTTAACGACTGCACTGTATCTGCTCTTTCATCATGTCGTACCAGAAACCACCAGAAACAGAAATAGCTATTAAAAATGCTTCTGTGCAAAGTTAAATGAACACTGTTTGTTTCTGTGCGAGAGTTCAAAAGCTTTAAAAAAGGAAACAAACATTTGTGATGCAAATATATCCGATGAGCCAGCTGAGCAGCGCCTGCGCTGCACGGGGTTTGAGGGTTTGAGGGTTTGAGGGTTTGAGGGTTTGAGGGTTGTTCACTGTGAATGATGGTTTCCTGGTCTTTTTCTCCACAGGAAGAAATTTTCTAAAAGGAACATTTTCATTTCAGTTCATTTTGTTGGTTTTTTTCAGCTTGAGCTCCACGCAGACTTTTTCTACTTCATGTAGACGAAGATGTCCGAGCTTAAATCTGAATGAATCAGTGAACCGGTTTAAGCGACCGGTTTGACGCCCTCTTGAAGATGCAGCGTCTCCTCGATAGTTCAGATACGACGACACTGAGCGCAGCTTCAGCCTGTCACAAACGCTGTCAGGTAATCAGGATGCAGTGCCGTTTCAGCATCACATGATGGCACATGTGAGCACTTTGTTCTGGCGGAGTGAGATGACTGAGACCAAATAAGCTCATTAGACCCGACTGCAGCCGCAGAGCCAACATACCGAGATGAATTAGAATCTCACTATGAAAGCAAAATGACTTTAAACATGAAGAAAACGACTTTAAACATGACAGTCATGCAAACAGGACGTTCTAACGGCAGCAAAACTGAAAGATGATTAGGTGATAATTTGACTCGTTAAACAACAGAAGATTGATCAATAAGTTGATGAGGCTCACATCATCGTGAGTGGCTTTGAGCAGAGCAATGCAAAGGCTGTTTCTGGGTAAAGAAAATGACCTTACTCTCTAAGAAAAAGGTCTCTGAAGGATCCCTCCTGTAATCCCTCATGGCTGCTGCTTTTTCCTACCTAACAGTTATTTAAACCCATGTTATATAAAAACAGGCTCCATGTTTTGCTTTTCCTTCAGCTCAATTAATTTCAATTAATCCCCTCGTCTACCTCGCTTCGAGTATTTCTACTTATTCTGTTGCGTAACTCGACTGGTCTGTGACTTGGAAATGAAGGCTGGTGTTGGTGTGTTCAAGGCGAGAGGACCCGTTTCCTCTCACCTTTATGAAAGCGTATCCGGCGCCGTTGTCGGTGATGGTGAGGCCCAGAGCATCTTCAGATTTGTGAACCTCCACCTCCTTCTTGATCCCTTTAATGTGGGCGAAGATGAAATCCTCCAGGCCGATCTGGCCCCCCAGCAGCTTGTCCATGTCAATCTTGTGGGTGTTGAGGGTGCAGAACAGGATCTGTGCACATGCAGACAAGCAGCAAGCAGATATGATACACATACTTATAAGTTACAGCACTGACATATAAACGCTTCTAGACACTAAATTAAACGGCCTGTTAGCCAATTGTCTCAATAGGACAAGAGGTCCTATGGTGAAGGAAAACCCCAGAAATGTCTGCTTCTTTAATACACAATCCAAAAAACAAAAACCCGTTTTTAGTCACAGTCTGAAAACTGAGCCAGATTCAAAAATAAAAGCGTTTGAGTGCAGATGACAGAGCGCCGCCGCGCTGTGCTAAACACAGGACTCATCAGGGAGCTCCGTCTCTATCGCAGCAGCCACGTGATGCAGTTACGCCTCTTCCACCTCGCCGTTTCATCGGCGTCTTGCGTGTGTGCGTCTAACACAGCTGAACTCTCGGTCCTGTGGCCGAACCAGCCGTAACGAAGTAAACCCGGGAAATGACCTTTACTCCTGTGCCAGAAACGTTGAAATCTGGCTTCACACCTTGCAGCTGCCATGTGTTGGCAGGACGGAGGGAGGGAAATGTGATCAGCCAGCAATGTGATACACAAGTGGCCTGGTTTAACAGCCCTTTACACAGAGGCTGGACAGTGAAACCCGGGACCTGAATCATTTATTCCGCTCTAAGTCACAGAGACAGACAGGGAAGCTTTTCATAACTTCTGCTTTCTTTTGTATTTACTCAGATAAAACCGCTCAGCTGTGCCCACATGAAGGTCTGCATCCAGCTTGTTCTGCGGGATCAGCCTCCTGGCAGGGCTTTGAGAAATACCGAGGCAGGATTTAGTGGCTAACTTCCGGGTAGAGAGGGATTGATTCATGCTGGTTCTTCAGGAGGATGACCTTTGTGCACCAATCAGGCTCTGGCAGCCAAGCCTGCCTTGTTTGGGCCTGTTTTTTTTTTTTCCCTTGCGTACCAACAGGCGCTGTTCGCTCACATTAGCAGACATGGCCTCATGCGTTGCCTTGGGTTACCAGACTATAAAAGACTGGGTTATAATGGAGGGAGGCCGCTAGAGGAGCAGGGCAAAGAGAGTACAGAGGAGAAGAGGAGGCAATGTCTGAGGCGAGGGAGGGGTGTACTGTATCTGAAGTGATGGCTGTCTTCCTCTCTTTTTCCATAACAGGCTCACCCTCTTGCCCCCCCCTCGCCCCAAGGCCAGGGCTTTGCCCAGGAGCGAGTGGGAGGAACAGCAGCGGACGCCTACACTCGGTTACCAAGGCTGCCGACTGCATTAAGCAGCTCTCAGCACTCCTCTCCTCCTGCTGGGCTGACAGCTGCAGCGTGCTCACACCGCCGGGCGAAGCTGGGATGCAGCGAGCAGCGCTGTGCACACGCTGCGGCGAAGCGACCGCCTCGCCTCTGACAGCCTGACTCATGTCGACACATACTGCACCTCCCACCGCCTGCGCCACGCTGACCAGAACCTCGATAACCGCATGGAGGGGCAAGCGAAAGGGGAGGCGCTGCAATCTGTTCAGTGTCACCCGAGATGGAGCTACTCACGGGTCAGTGCTCTCAAAAGAGGAATAAAAACACATGAACGGAGAAAAAGAACAACCAAAACCTGATTTGAAATGGAGTTTGGAGCTAATAATCATGTACTAACTTGTGTAAATGGATGATTCCCTGCAGCATTTTATAATGGACGCAATTAATGAAGAGATCATTACGCTTTCCAGGACATACAATAATAAGCATCTGCTCCAGACACGTTTAAGGACATAGAAAAACACCCTTTGTTCAATCAGTTTGTATGATGTTTTCTTTCCAGAAAAGTGTCCCGACCTGTGAAAATACAACCTTTTCTCGTGAGCTGGGCCTGAGGAGGAGCTGAACCAAACACACTCGTCAGGTTTAATAAAAGCTTCTTGATCCGCTCCTCGTGTTTGCAGAGTCTCCACCACAAACACACACAATCACTTCTTGATTACGTGTTCGTCTTCCAGGTGCCAGCGCCTCCAGTGCGGCAGTGCATGCTGGACACAAACTCTCTTTTTCTCGCAAATATTTTCATTTCAGGATGTTTACTGGCGGACAGAAGACGTCCTCGTCTTGACTGTGAGGTTGGACTCGCAGCCTCACACAGCCAAGCCCACCGAGATCAGACGCATCAGTAATCCATCAGAGCACGGTGGTCGAACGTAACTGAGTACATTTACTCATGTAGTGCACCTCTGAGGTATTTTGAATACTTCTTCCCCTGCTGTCAGAGAAGCATGTTGAACTGTTGGACGGCTGCTGCTCACCACCTACGCCGACCGAACACAATAAAATGTATTTGTTTTTCAGCGTTCATTACTTCACTTTTAATGACTACAGCTGGAAACGTTACCTGGAGCTCTGGAGAGCACTTCTAAACAAAGTGATTAATCAAAGAATAATCATTAAGATTGTCAGTTTCAGCCTGTCTCACCACCCGAAGGAGAATCTGAGTCACTAATTTCAAGTAATTTCTTCTAACTTTTCACTGCAGTTTCATGCTAAAAATAGACTGCCATTTAACAAAACAAAAGGGATTATACAATTTTATAATCATACGAGTATGAGTGCTGAATCTTGGAGATCTCCGCCTACTCGTGTGCTCCACAGAGATCACTTCTCCTGCCTGCGTTTGAAGGCTGAACAAACACAGGCTGGATCTCCCTCTCCATTATTCTCCTGCATTAAAACGCTGTTGACCGAAAGCTTGAGAAACCTGTTCCTTTGGCAGCTGAGCCGCTGTCCATTCGCAGCCTCTTCCACGGATCCAGTCATGGCAGAAAAGAGGGTCAGGAAGACTGAGGCGTGAACGTCGTGCTTACAGTGGAACTCACTTCCTGTCTTCACCTGCTGTTATTTCAGCCTATCTAATAGTTAACGGAAAATATGCTGATGTAAGCTGTGTGTGTTGTGGCATGGCTCCGTTTTCAACAGGATATCGCAGTGATCAGCGTTTACGCCGGCCTAATCATTTACCTGACTGCGGATGTGAGATGCTTCAGAGTGACACCTGAGGGGTGTGAAGAGCGGCGTGAAGAGGCCCACAGACTCACCGAAACGAACATGTTTCATCACTTCAACGAAGAAAACAGATTACAAAACAAAACAAAGCAAGAGGACTCTGGCAGCGGGCTGCTGGCTCAGTTCGTTGTTATCATGTCCTTGTATGAGTGATATTAATTGTATCTGTATGATATGAGCTGAAAATCAAAGTACAGCACCTGATGTACAAGATGCAACGTGATGTGAAACTCAGTATCACATTGGACCACTGTCAGGATATTCATTTTATAGCAGAGTAATAAGATTAAGTTCTCCAGCAGCTGGAGTTTGATACTTGGCTTGTGTGTGTGACAGCGTCCACATGGTGAAACTACTGTTTAAATAGCTTCAAACTGGCTGTCTGCCCTGTTTTTGTGTTTCACAGAGAGTCTTGTGTCAGTGTTGCTTACTGTGAGGCGAAGATGTTCATTACCTTTAACTGCAGTCTAATAGGCTGACTGGAGGACTGTGCAGACACTTAAGAGTTAAGTACATAAGAAGCACAGATTGTATCAAAGTGTGATCAGTTTTATATGTACTGCAAACTGATGGGATGTTTCTTTCGTTCTGCTGAATCTTTTGGTGCTTTCACTGCACAGAATAGATTTATAATCAGTATTTAGGGTCGTGTCTCTTTCATCCTCCTCACCTGCTCACTCTTTGAATTTGAAGAACGACCTAAAAACATCTGTATCAGTGCTCTGTTGTGTAGGGATGCGTTTACACCGACCTAAGATCCAAACACAACGCGAGCCAGACCGCCTCCAGACTTGGTCCGGCAAATCCGGTCACATTCCGATCATTTACACCTCGAATAAAGCTGCAGGTTAATACCAGCTGTAATCTCTGTGACACTGACTCAGCCTGAGGTGAAGCTAAACCGGAAAACTAACCTGACCAGGAGCAGACTCGTCTGACAGGATGCGTTTCCATGAAAACTACGCTACGCTCACTTCCTTCATGAGACACAAGTTCCTGAAAATAAGCCTGAATTAGAACCAAAGTCCAGATGCATCAGCACGACCATCCCAGACAGGTGACAACAGATGTTAGCTGATGCACCGGAGGTCGTCTCACCGACCCTCAGAGGGACTGACGGACACCTGGACTCGCCTCTGAAAACGTGCTGACGTCATTCTGCTGGCTGTGGTGCCGCGACGAGGCTTTCCTCTGCATCGCTGCTGGTAAACCTCAATAACTATAAAAACAGGTCCAGTCCAGTCAGTGACGAGAGCGCGCGTGCGCACACACACACACACACACACACACACACACACACACACACACACACACACACACACACACACACACACACACACACCTGGGACCTGCAGCGTCACACACTCCTCGTTAGCAGCACATTTGCACAGTCGCGCTGGGAGACGCTCATTTGCTTGTCACGTGTACTGAAGCACATTTACTGGTAACCACATGTTGACTGGAATCATGTTGCAGCACGACGTCAGAACATGTTATTAAGCACTAATGTAATGTGACTGGGCCAATTTATATCACGCGAGGGAATCAGTCATTTAAGACTATAGTGAAAAAGCAAAAAAACGACAGAGGAAGGAAAACATCAGCTTTCTTTTCTAATACAATAATCCCAGTAATCATGGACTGGAAAGAGCACAGCGCTGCTTTGCATCCTTTGGCCAAACACCGATGAGCCTTTCTGGAAACAAAGTTGTTGTGTTTCACATTTCAGCATGTTTTTTTCATTTCCAGGCATTGGTTTCCAGACGTTTCCAGAGGATGAAAATCAATCAGCGTTTGAGTTGAGTCCAGCATCCACTGGCTGCAGCTCTTCTCTGTTATATCACTGGAAGTGATAACAAACTGAATCTCTTCAGGGTTTTGGACTGTTTATCAGCCTGGGCTCTGAAAAAACATTTTTTTTTTACTGTTTTCATACATTTTAAAGACAAAAAATATCACTGACACATTCACTGATGATGAAATAATTGTTAGTTGCTGTGAAATGATGGAGGCTGCGTGATGATATTTCTGCGTATCAGCTCACTGTGATGAAGATATGAACGCATTTAGTTACTGCTGTACACAATTCAGTCATCCTGGTTCATGATTATGAACAAATTTGAATTGTAAACTAACAGAATGAAGAGCTGAAGTTCTAGTTCGAGTCAGTGAATTCAACTTCCATTTGGTTTTTATGTTGTGTTGTGATATACTCACAGAGGGCACTTTATCAGGCACAACCATAAAATCTGTAAGCCAATAACAGCTCAGACATAAATTCTACCTTTACTGATATATTAATCTTTATAATCCTGATTCCAGAAAAGTTGGGATGCTGTGTAAACCCTAAATAAATCCAGAATTCAATCATTTACAAAAGAACTGTGTTTACAGGCCACAGTTTTATAAAGAGTTCCTGAGTCCATTGATATCCTTTATCCAATCATGGGTTCACAAAGTGAGTCTGCTGAACTGAGCTGGGTGTTGTTTCAGAGCTCAAAATGGATTTATGGTTCTCATAAGAAGTTCCTCCTGCTCTTATCATGATAGATGAGAAAAGCCCTCACTTAACATTGTGCACATACTAAGAAAAAAACCCACCTAAGACAGCACATTTCACCTGAAGTATGTGACATTTACATCTGCAGAAACTTAGATGGAGTTCATCTGGGCGCTCGCTTGGTTTTCACAGGAGCGCAGGAGCCCGGTTAACACAAACGGCTCCATCAAATGAGATTGTTTCACCTAATCCTCCCAAGATTAAGAAATGTCTGGCTGCAAACATGGAAGTGGCCAAACGAAAACAGGACGCGTAGGTCCCGTCACATGACCACGGCCCCTCATATTCAAACTATAGGCAAATGGCCCCGAGCTTTCTGGTGAGCTGCATCGGACAAGAGGCAAAGTCGCAGAGCCACACCTCGAACTGTGCAGCTGTGGGGCCAATAACCAGACTTTGACCTGAGCAGAACGAGCACATAAAAAGATCCCACTCTTCATCTGAACACGCCAGCGGTACAGTCACGTCACGCTGGCCGAGATAACACAGAGTTTGCATGATACGTGTGCGTCTGCTGGGCTGTGTTTGCTGCCATTATGATTGAGACGCAGGTTATTTGACGCAGACAAATTTCCCTCCATCAGTTCTGCTTTCTGAGCTGCAGTCTAACATACGGATTACCACTTACGATACTACTTTCCACTCGGCACTGCTCTGTCTGACAAAGCCTAAAAAGCACTCCCTCTACCTAAAAAAAAAAAAAAAAAAAAAAAGGAAATGTGAAGCCTATTGGGGGAAATTAGCACAAGGACGACAATTCCATTGTTCATTACATAATTGATATCGGGCTCAGCAATGCACTCATGTAACCTCAGAGCCACTGGTTTACAAACAACCACAGCTATGGTGTCAGGGTGGATCCATCCAGAACTATTCCGTCCTCCAATTCACTCACTTAGGAGAGTTAAACTGAAGGCGCAGCGTGACAGGGCAGCAACTCAGTGGGTGTTAATGACGAGCGCCTTCACAGCAGACATTTAGATCTGTCTGTTATTATTAAGACAACAGCTGAGAGTTTATTTCACTAAATCTACCACATCTTAATCACAAAATGCCACGGGACTGACGTTGGACTCAAGTGTTTGAATGCAGCATCTGGGAGGTGTGGCTGCGTAACGTCTGAGGGAAAAGGTCTTCATCACTTCTACGTAAGAATTGCCTCCACGCTGTGAAAATGAATGATGCTAGCATTGACTGATTCATATTTAGTTAACCTCATTTTATTTACAGCTGTTTGTGAGATGTTTTCATATGTAAATATGTTTTTTTCAGCTCAGTTGCTTAACGGATCAAGTCTACACGAGAGCCACAACAGATGGCGGATGTGTCGGATGCTGAGTGGGAAATTTGTCCTCTCAGCACATTTTGAGTCCAGACTGCATCTGACAGTTTTGTAATGAATAACTGAACCGTCCAATCATTCTTCACCAAACGCTCACAGGTAGGGTCGAGCTCTGGCCCTCTGTGCTGGTTAATAATGCCTCTCCAGCTCTGAGTATCAAAAACTATCAGCTGACATCAAATGCTTGGATTCTTCTGTCTTGTTTATTTGCTCACTCGTCAGGTATTTTTGAAGTGTGCTAATTGTGTTTTGGGAAAGCTCTGCTACAACATTTAACACTGGTGCACTGAAAGGTTTAGCATGTTTTATTAAATGAGGAGGATTAGCAGAAAAACGTGTATATCCCTCAAAGTGAAGGTGAACACATCATTGTTCTGATACAGTCTGATACTTGGGTGTCATACTGGCGCTGGTATCAGTTTGTTCAAATACTACCCAGCTGCAACTAACAATTACTTTCACTATCAATTAACTTGCAGATTATTTTCTCAATTAATCAATTAAGCAGCTGGTGCTGCTACTGAACCGTGTTGAGTTATATTGACAGAGGTGCTTCGAACATTTAGTCTACCCTCACTGATAGTGGACAAAATATCCGTAACACTTCTCAGCACGATGAGAAAACAGTAGAATTTGGGTCTGAGTTCGGACAGTCAACCCAAACAGAGATGTTCCTGCCTGCAAACCGTATCCTCCAAACACTGGGTATTATACTGGCAGAAGCCAGAGCGTCTTTCAGGTGTCCATTAAAATTCCTGACTGTATCTCTAAAAGCCTGTTTTGCTGGCCGTCACACGGGGAGCAGAGTGAGGTTTTGTGGTGTTTATGGAGGGAGGAGGCCCTGGGCAGAGCTGCGCCCCAGGGTCCTCTGGGACGCCTCTGGTTGTAGCTGGGACAACTTATCTGGTTATATTTGAGGCTATGCCCACAGAGCCGGACGTGAGGGACTTCCTGTGGCAAAAACAGCCGAGTCCAACAACTAATATTATCACACCGCACTCCATCTGTCCGTCTGTCTGTCCGTCTGGTTGTCTGTCTGTCCGTCTGTTCGTCTGGTTGTCTCTCTACATCGGGCTTTGTGTCTGTGAAGCCAGTATCCTCAGTGGCACACGGTCGTTCTGAGTCTACGTCAGACAAAGCCAGTGTGGCACACTCTGCTTAATGGGACGGACTGGTGTGTTGACATTTGGGTTGTTATTTTTCCTCTGCTACCTGTTTGGCAGCTTTGAGGCCATATTTCAGCAGGGTTTTTTTTTCTTGTCGTGATGTGGCAACTGCAAAGATAAACGCCAACGTGATTCTTAACTGATCCCTCTAGTACTGATCCTCTCTTGTCCCCCTTTGCTGAGAGGTCAGAGGTCAGCCACAAAATGCTGCTACAGCTGGTACAAGATCGATTTCTTGTTCAAAGACGCTTCAGCATGCCAGCGCTTGCAGAGAGGGAGGTTTGAATCAGGTCTGCCAACGCACCCTGCTGAAAATCAGCTAAACTCCCAAATCTCTTTAGCTCCTCAGTGTATTGTGCTTGTCATAGAAAAGAACATGCCGTAAGGCAGTTTCTGTACTAAAGCAAGTCTAGACAGAGACTGAAAAGCCCTAATGAGTGTTATTGATAGACACAAGGGAACAAACAGCCAAAGAAAAATGGCTGCTCTCCCAGTCTGAGTTCGAGGCTCATTAAGAATATTTTCTGACATCAAATCAGAAAGCCCTCCACTTACCACGTGCACATCCACATATGAAGTCCTGCTTCACTGTATACCAACGCCACTGAGAGAAATTCCTTTCCAATTATTGCACTTGCTGAATGAAGCCACTGTGTCTCTGCGCTTCAAGAGGAGAAGGAAGTTCACGTGTGCAGCTCTGACAGCGCAGAGGGCTGATAACAGGCTGCCCCGCCGGCCTACCTAGTCATATTCAGGCTGACAAAAGCCAAACATGCCACTCGCACTTTGCTTTGAAAAGAAGAGCTTAGAGGAGCTGCTGGGCTGAGAGTAGGCCACAGAACCTGCTTTTGTTTTCAGGACATCCTCGTACACATGTAGCTTTTGCTCTTACTTCTCGCTGGAATTGGATGCTGGATGGGCTTTAAAAAAAACGTATCTAAAGACAGATGCGACATTAAATTTGTCAGGTATCCTGTGACCGCAGTAAGACACAAATCTCCCTCAGTCTTAAAGGGTTGAAGGCGTGCAGGCTGGCAGAGTGCAAGCAAGGCGTGCCTTTGCAAACACCAAATAGCTTCGACACGAGACAATCAAAGTTGACTTTCAATGGCCATAACGGGGCTAATCTCTTAGTAAAGCCACTTATAAATGTTTAGCCAAGCCCTTACTGCAGGTATTCGACTTGCCGTGGTGGAGGAAGTCTTAAAAGATTCTTTAAGCAGCATTAACACAGTGGAGAAATACTCCACTATAAGTAAAAGTATTTAAAAAAAAAAGGTACTTAAGTAGAAGTATTATCAGCAAGATTTACTAAAGTATCAAACAAAACCACTCATTCTGCAGAAAATGGCCCCTATAACTGTGATATTATTAAAGTTTACAATATTGTTGATACTGATGCATCGGTGAGTAAGTGGGATTTCATTATTATAGCTGGCTGAAGTGGAACTACTTTGGATTACTTTATATAAAGGTAGGTAATGTAGGTCAGGGTCAGGCCCCCTCCTAAGGGTCACAAGATAAATCTGAGGGGCTGTGAGGTGATGAATCAAAGCTGCATTCATTATTTGGATGTTTCTGTCATCTTAGCATTTATCAATTGTGATAAAAAAGTTGATAATTTGATCTCTTTGGGCCTCAAACACGCATGAATCCATGTGTGAGGGTTTTAAGAGGAAACGTTATATTTGGTGAAATTGCTGACAGCTCACAGACATCTGAGAATTTGGGGTTTATCTGCTAGAGGTCTCAAGCCAAAAAAGATTGGGAGGCACTGGTTTAATCCTTCACGATGGATTGTGTTTCATAAGATTACCATAATATCATTATCTTAATCTGAAAAGAACCTAGCTGTCACAAATGTAGTGGGGTAAAAAGTCTCAAATTTCCCTACCGTATGTAGTTAAGTATGAAGCGGTGTAAACTGGAAATACTCAACTAAAGTACCAAAAAATGATACATAAGTACAGTGCTTGAGTAAATGGACTTAATTGTTTTCCGTGTGTGTTTACACTGTGTATCTGTTAGAGCACTTCATACTCCCAGTGAAACCGAGCTTGAACACTGATTCACTTCCATGTCTTTCTCTCTCTTTTAACAACAGGTGAGTTCTTACCTCAGGTGGGCTTATTTTAAACGCCTCTGCTATTTTCGCGTACAACTCCTTCACGTTGGTAAATCCCTCGATCCTGCCGGTGGGGCTTCCGTGAGCCAGCTGCGTGTGGAAGACCAGTTTGGGCCGCAGGTTGGCAGGTGGAGGCGGGAGCCCCGCTCCGTTCACGGCGGATTTACTCAAGCTCCCGGCACCTGCGTGTCCGCCGCTGACCTCCTCGTTTTCCACCAAATGCTCCTTCGTCGATTTGTTTTTCTTCCTCCACGGTCCCAATGGCATTTTGTCGCTGTCTTCGTTTGTTTTTCGACGTGGAAAAATAAAAAAAAAAGTCCGAGCCGCTGCTATAACATTGAACTAGCTAACCTGTTGAGTTCCAAGCTCAACGGTCGTGTTGTCCTTATTTACTTCCTTCTTTCCTCAGTTCCTTCCTTCCTTCCTTCCCTCCGCGAACACTTTTCCTCTCCTCGCCTGAGATTTGACTTCGCTCGAGCGAGTCGACCCTCGCTTTTAAGTTAATGGTGTGAATATTCAACAGGTAGGTGGTGAGTGTGGGATAAACTCTGACACAACCTGCTGGCTGCTCCGCGGCTAACAATAGCTGCTCTGTTTGTCTCCCAGCGTGCCGCGGGACGCAGGCGCAGTGGGACGGACCCGGGCTCGGCGCAGTCGGAGGTCCAGTCCCGGTGCACCTGTGCACCATCACAGGGGAATGGACACATTAAAACAATTACTCAGGTGTCTTTTAAACACATGCTGCAAGTCAGCGTAGGTTAAAGCTGCATGAAAAGACTCCCACATACAGAAAAACTGGTTTCTTGGTCAGGATTGTGGTGAAGGGTTAGTTGAATGAAAGGTGACAGGCACCTCCGTTTTTCTCTTGCTTTGACCCCCTAAAATTTAAGGGGTTTAGGGCCTAAATCACCAGCACCCTTCATCCTGCAAATAGTGTCTGGTGGTTCAGTCCAAGTTAGAAGTAGATGTAAAGGAGGATCATTTTTAAAAAGGCTGAAACCAGTTCTGGTGGAGCAAGAGCTCAGATATTTTTAAAAGTAAAATTAGAAGTACCACACTGTAAAAATACCGTTAAAAGTTAAAGCCTCGCATTCAAAACGTTTCTTAAGTAAAAGTATCAAAATATACTCAGTGGTTGATATATATTTTTGCAAATGAGCCCTTTGGTGCTTCCCTTTTTAAGAGATGGACAGAAAAAAGTTGAGTCAGCATCCAAAAAGTAGTAAGTAAGTAGCTTGTAAAAAGTGATTTCTAAATGACGGTTAGGACATCTGACCTGTGGATAGGCTGAGAGATAAATGTGTATTATCTAAATGGGATTATCCCCTTCAAGTTATGCTGAATTTTCAGATGCTGACTATTATTGGGGGTCCCTTTGACAGCATTCAGGGACCCATGGAGGTCCTTGGTTCCATCACAGAGAGAGAATTTAGCATTGTATAACATAACATCATCAGACTCACAATGAAAAGTTAAAAGACAAAAAATTAATCAATGCAGCAGAATCAGATATATTGTTTTTTTTAATTCCATGCATTCTTCTTCCTGGTAAAAACCGGCTGCCTACATTACCCAGAATGCTTTACCTCTGGCAGTCTGGTTGGAGGTTCGGGTGTGTTATGCCAATAGTAGCGGATGTAGCCTGGAGCAGAAATGAGGAGCAGGCTACAGAAGTTAGTTCAGTGTTGTTGTTTTTTTTCTTCAAACTCGCAGTCTTCAGCTGGAACCGACTCAAGTGATATCACTTGAGGCAATTTTTTAAAACAAGAGACTTTGAAGTGTAAAATCTGTGGAGTTCCCCTTTAAACAACATCTGATTTTCTAGAGAAAATGGGAAATCATAATAGTACTAATATAGTTGTATTTCCAGTCCCCCTTTACTTGAACCAGAACCAGTGTGAGATACAGGCTTTGGAGAAAAGGACTTCCAAGATGTGTAATGTAGCCTTAGACAGCATAAAGACTTCTTATTCTTTTTAAAACGACACACTTCTATATGGTGAAGAATGCTATCGCTGTATATAATCACTGATGAAAGACGGCAATGTCAATAAAATGACAGAAAGGTGCAGTGAGCTGTGATATTCAGTCAAAGGTAAAGTACCGTAAACATAAGTCAGCTGTGATTTGAAATGTATTAATGACTTTTTTCCTTACAAACTACTGTCTGCTCTATTTTAGTGGAATCCCTTGAAGATTCACATTAGGCTGACAAACTCACACACTGAGAAGGAGCAGGTGTGTTTACTCTCCACCCTCCCTGGATAATAGTGACTCATCATTTGCACAAATCTCTAACACATGCGATTTATACACATCTGTGCTCGCAACACGATCAATTTGTGCTTCCAGAGGCCTTCATCTATTTTGGCTAGCCAATAAGCTGACATTTGTTTTAAAACAACATACAGAGCTAGATAGATAGACAGGTAGATAGATGCTAACAGATGCTAACAAATGCATGTTACTGCCATGTAATAACAGCTCACACATGCCACTTAAATGCCACTGTCCCTGCTCTGAACTTAAAAACTAATGAGCACTAATGTCAGCAGCCCAAGTGGCCCTCTCTGTCTGACACGGACCCCGCCTCCGTGGGCCCCTGAGCCATGATGAGTGATGTGGCGTCCCCTGGTGGGAAAGTATAACGGCCTCAGTGTTGGCAGCTGATAGCCAGCAGCTGAGACCAGACAGCTATATTTACACAGTCATAGTTTTGCCATTAGCAAGCATTAAATTCAGTCAGTGTATTTTTAATGTTGATCTTTGCACATCAGGAATCTGTAGAAGCTTTAAAAACAACAAAATGTGACTGTGGAAACATGAGACTTTGTCTGGCGCTGCAGGGAACTGGAGAAATTTGTGTCATATTGCTATGCAGACTGTTAACTGGCTATAAATAGGCCTGAGCAGCATTAACGGTTTCAAAGTGATTATTGAGGAGGAGGATTCATCAAATGCCTCCCCATAACTGAAACAGCTCGAGATCACTTCATGTGGAAATATTTATTTTAAAATTCAAGTTCTTCACATGTCAGCTTCTAAAATGCACACATGATGATCCAGGTGAGTTCATTCAACCACTGTCGTCTTATATAACCTGTACACAAATGTTAAGCCAGCCTCTGAACAGAGCTTCTATCTCGTCATGACCACAGAAACATGAGCGACGGGTTGAAACATGTCAGCGATGAAGCCTGCTGAATCTAAATTAGAGCGAGAAAACGTTTGGCACTGCAGTTTTTCCCAGGATCGCTGGGGTTTTCTTGGCAACTGTGAACTCCTTCACGACCAAATATTTCCAACTAACAAAAAGATAAAGTGATTGTGGCAAAGAGCCACGTACATAAAATGTGTAACGTTCAGATATCAACAACCCAGACAGTCTTTCACCTGCACTTCAATCAACTTGGCATGCACGGTATTTATAAAAACACCACATAGCTCAAAAATAGAAATTGCACGTTCTTCAGTAGGAGGTCCATCTGTGAACTGTCACAACTGTCCTTGTGTGTGTGTGTGTGTGCGCGTGTGTGTGTGTTTGTGTGTGTTTGGTAGCGAGGCTGAGCCCTGTCATGCCATTATCTCCCCGGTCCTTCATCCTAGGTAGGTAAATGCCGTTTCAGGACGTCCTTGGCGTTGCCCGGCAGCGTCTCAGGAAAGTTGACGTCAAACTCCACCACCAGATCTCCTCTCTGCTCTGGGTTTTTGGGGAAGGGGAGACCCTGCCCGGCAACAGTCTTTCTCATGCCGGGCTTGATGACATCGGTGATCTTCATGTTGCACGTCTTCCCGTCTATCGTTGACACGGTAACCGAGCATCCGCACAGCGACTGAAAAGACAGAAATGTGGAAGAGTGAGAATCAGGAGAGCAGCAGCCCACACAGGATCTGCTGTGGGAGAAAATAACCCATGAATCTGTGCATCAGCTCCCATTAAATTTGTACATGTGTAAACTGGGGCTGAGTAATGTGGTTAAAGTGAATTCCGTGACATTCGTAAGGATGATGTCAGCATGCTGCACCATATAACAAATGAATGGAAGTTCACAGATAAAATAAACTGATATTCACAGCAGCTGACTATCATCCATTGTTTGGCATTACATGGAGCAAAAGTGAACTAATTTGTTATTTGTTCACAGGAACAGCTAACATGATGCAGCTGAACTCCTGGCAGATCTGCTTCCTGACATCTGGAAATCAGCTGATATCGAACATAAACATTTTAAGAATCTTAAGACAGTTTAAATGCTTCAGACACGTCTTTGTATTGCAGCTCCTTTTGTAGCTAATTTATACTTCAACATCTGCGATAAGCTGATATTGGCTGGTATTTCAGAGCAGCTCTTCCAGACGGTGTGCAAGTTCCTCTGATTCTTGCAATTCCTCAACTGATGCACCAAACCACCTTCTAAATATCTACAGTTCTGCAGATATAAATACCCTGGAGGTTTGCGCCACTTGGTGGACAGTTAACCTTGAATCGGGCATACTGTAACATTAATCCAAACATGTTTGGCAGGTTTCTGATTGGAACTGAGCCCAATCCATCTCTGTGTTTGTGGTACAAGCACAGGACCATGGACATTTGAAGACTGAGCAAACAATACTCCTTTCTGGAAAGAGTCAGAAGTTAAGGTCCATTGAATATCTTTTCTGGAGCTTTCAACGGTCTTGGTCAGTGGACAGAGTTTGCTCAGCTGTCGTGGACGTGGCTCAGCTGTCATCAGGTGATAACAGGTGGTCTCTCTATTCAAAGATCGCCGTGAATGCTGGATGCGCTGTGAGGTTCAGTGGAAAGTTCTGGAAAAAACTAGTGGTCCAGTGGTGCATGAGTTAAGATTAATTATCAGACTGCTGCTACCACGTGGATGAACTTTGATGCTCATTGATTATATTTACTTTTTCCAATTATCTGGCTATTTGATTTCGGTTGATTTCAAAGATGAGATGAAGCCGTGAGCTCTATCTCTGAGAGTAGGAGGAACCATATAAGTACATCTTGCACTCGCGGTACGTGGGCGGGTGTCGCCTCTCTGCCCTCCCCGTGATACAGCTCCGATTTCTCAATGTTGATGATCTGGATTACATAAGTGCGCAGCCAAAGTGCGTGTGTGTAGTCCAGTACTATGCTCATTCAGTATGTCCGTCCTGTTGAGGCAGACTACCTACAGCTTATTGATTGTGACCAGGGTTTTTGGAGCATCAGCACTCTAAATGTGAGCTTGCTCTGACTCCCCTCTGTGTGACTAATCCATCTATCAGACTCTATTAATACTGCTCTCAGTCAAAGTGGGTGCCGAAATAGAAAACGCCTCACCTGTCGTAAGCTCACGCGCACAGGATACACAATGTTTGAGCCCTCCCGTCTAAAGTGAGGGTGTGGCTTGTCCTTGATGACGAAAACAATGTCGGCAGGGATGGTGTTGGGCGACTCGTCTCCCTCCCTCGGGAACGTGATCTTGGTTCCCTCTTTCCAGCCCCGCTTGATCTCGATAGTGAGAATCTTGTCCTCGGCGCGCATGGTCCTGCCATCTGGGTTTAGCCTTTTGCGAGAGATTTTCATCCTCTTGGTGCAGCCGTGGAAGACCTCCTCCAGGGAGACCCTCAGTTCGTGGATGATTGCCGGGTCCTGCTTCCGGCGCTGCTGCCCTCCGGGCCCGATGTGCCCGTCCCGAGGGAATCCATTCAGGTTGAAGCTGGTGAAGGAGCCGAAGGGATCGTTTCCGTCCACCTCCATGTCCTCGTCGTCTCGGCCGTTGGCTTTACGGCCAAAGAAGATCTCGAAGGGGTTCGAACCCCCGAAGAAGGTGGCGAAGGTGGCGTGGGGGTCCCCATGGAAGGTGTAGGTGAAGGTGCTGCCTTGTCCATCCCCAGTGGGCCCATTTCCTCCCTTGAGACCTGATGGGCAACAGAAATGATTCATCAGTCACTTTAACGTTGACACTCAGCAGTGGGAGAGCTGCCACATGTCATAAGTGACGCCTGTCTCGACAACAGTGATGCACGACACAATCCACACATCATGTATCATCCATGAAGTGATCAATCCACGTTAAATACTGATTTTTACAGCTGCCATCCATTAGCTGATTAATCGATTAGTCATTTGACAGAACTGTTTTGAAACTGGAGTCATTGTGTTACTTTTCAAGCAGAAACATCAAACATTAGAAGGTTAAAGCTTCTCAAGAGTGAGAAGACTTTTCCTCGTCTTGACATTGTCGTGAACTGAACATGTTTGGGGTTTGAGTGTTGATTGGACGAAACAAGGCACGTGAAGACGTCACCTGATGAGTATTTTTCAATCAGCCACCAATGGTTGACCAATATATTGAGAAAATTAGCAGCAGATTAATCAGTTTTGAAATAATCATTGGTTGGAGCCTGTCTACCTGACATTTGTAATGACATTTTAAAAATTTGGTGTTTTGTCTTAATTCAGTCACAACAGCCTGCTGCCTCAGTTTTTAGCATTATAGTGATCCTCAGCATCACATTGCCTTTCATAAAAATGACTCCAATCACAAAGTACCATATACACGGCAAAAACTACTGAACCTGTATATTGGTCATCAACACCTTGAGTTGAATTATTCGTATTGGTATTTATACTCTACAGTACAAAAGTGGATCAAATGATGGAACCTTTTAAAGGACAGTCAGGAACTTCTTTGTCTTTGGTGGACAAATTCGGACACTATACAAACTCAAGATTTTCCAATTTGAGATATTACAGCAGATTATTTCCTCAGGTTTTTCCAATGGCAAGGTTAAAGAAATTGTGTGTCATTAGTAAAACACACATTGATACACAGACTGTAGAATGGCTCAAGTGAGCCTTTAAATGAGCCATATCATACATATGTATATTCATTTTGTGGTACTTCTAGCACACATTTGCATGCTTTACTGGTGAAAAAACACCCTGTTTCACTAACAGAGGCATTTCTGAAGATGTTCAGAATGTCAGCTTTGACATTAGGTGACAAAAACAAGACAAATTCATGAAAAGCACAATATGCCATCCAGTTTTTGATACATGGATGTGTGATCTGTGGTCTGTCTCCCTTCCTCATGCAACATGCTTCCCACCTATAACCATCTGCACCCGAAGCTTCTGCCATCTGGACTGAAAATTCAACCTTTCTGATAAAACACAACACTGTAGGTACGACCCAGACTCAGACATGATCAAATGCTATTCTTTTTCTTTCACAGCAGCCACGTTCTTGAGAAAATCTGTGGCAGAAATGGTGACAAGCCTTTTCTCCCTCTTACAACACAACATCTTATGACTGCACATACAGTTTAATGACCATTTCTTAGAATAAAATGCACAGAGCTGTGGACCTATAATGTGCTGAACAGCTGTTTTGTGGGCCTGCTGGGTGCAGTGAGGGACTTGAATTAAAGCCAGCTGTGCTGTACATCCATCCAGGCTTTATAACGGGTTATAGCGGTATGCTGAGGGTGAAATAAGAGCCGCCACCCGCGGCAAAAATGACAGAAACACATTACCTTCCTCTCCATACTGGTCATAAACCTCTCTTTTCTTCGGATCACTGAGGACTTCATAAGCTTCGGCGATTTCCTTAAATTTCTCCTCGGCGGCTGCAGACTTGTTTTTGTCCGGGTGCCATTTCAGCGCTTGTTTTCTGTAAGCTTTCTTTATGTCCTCCTCTGTGGCTCCTTTAGAGATGCCCAACGTTTTATAATAATCTTTACCCATCTTTTTTTCACGTGTCCCCGAATACGGATGATAGAATCGGCCTGGAAAGCAGACAAGCCGTTGGAGAGGAGCTGGCAGGCTGGAGCGGGTCTGGTCGGCGGCTGGCTGTCGGAGCAGAGAAGCGGCCTCAGTCTGGACGAACGGACGGGTTGAGGCCACAGACTGAGACGCGCTGAGGGATGAAAACCATTTAGAGGCGGTTAGTCAACGCCGTGGACCTTGTGCTATGTGTCCGTCTCTGGATGAGCCTCTTTAAATAGCTCCCTCTCCTGCATCCACAGCGTCAAGTTCAGCACAAGAGGCAGATCTGGTTCCGGTGTTGGAGCCCCGGTGTGTGTCAGGATGGAGTACAGGGGAAAAGAAATAAATTAATGTACTTAAAGGAAAGGCAGCTCCTAATAGCTGGGTGATATTTATTAGAGTGGGCTTCAAAATCATGCTCATGGCCGGATTATGCGTGCATTTAATGTTTAATTATTGCTGAACTTTTATTGTCTAATAGCAGCAGCTGTAGTGACAGTTAACATAATAAACCCCATAAACAATATTTATTTATTTAAATCCCAGTTAGCTAATGTAAGAGCAACATGAATGCATTTACAATAGTATTTCTATTTATTGAGTGTATTTATAATAGTTCCATGAGGAATTTCACATGTATTTGAGTATTTGATGAGCCTGCATGAACCTGGCACAGGTGAAATATGTTAAATATACTTCACGAGTCTCACCTTTATGTTAAAGTGTGTTTTTAAGAAATTAAAAATATATACATCCAATATCATATGACAACTAAACTAAACAAATGACAGCAGTTAATTGTAGATTCATACACAGCAAACCATTGACCAATGAAGGCTTTTTGTACTTCACAGAAATTTATGCATGCATGCGTGTGTGTGTGTGTGCGTGTGTGTGTGTGTGTGTGTGTGTGTGTGTGTGTGTATCCAGATCAGCCTCATTGTATCCATCTCAACACATCAAACCCTATTGATTGCTCAGTTTCAGCATATTTACACGTTTATGTAATTATTATTGTATTCTTACAATGTCTGAGTACTCTGTCAACGGCTCCATGGGGTGGAGGGTGGGGGGGGGGCACAGTGATGAGCGAGGATGATGATGAGCCGCCGGCTCCCTCGCAGCCACAGCGCCACCTGCTGTACCTCAGAGAAAATCTTTTCCCTTTGCTGTATGTAAGAAGCGCTCATCGCTTTGGCACCGAGCTCTGCCCATGAGTCAGCGTCAGAGCAGGGCTGCAGGTCAATCATCTGATTATTATCAATGCATTGTTACTCACTTTAAACGGAGCCGATGAGGCTGACTGCTTTATTCATATCATCATTTTTCGGGCTGATTTGTCTCTAAACGAACCATGGATCAGTTTCGTGGCTTATTTGCTAAACTGGACCAAAACCAGGATGGATTCATATCTGTGGCGGAGCTGCACAACGAAATGAGGAAGCATGGGATCCTCTCAGCGGATGGCAAGGTCCAGGTATTCTTCACAGGCTTTATTATTATCATTACTATTATGAACAGCATGTACTGTATGTGCCAGGCTATTATTTAATTAATAAATTCAAGTGCTGGTCACCACAAACCTGCTATGCTTTCTCCTAGAATATCATTGATTCTTATGACAAAGACAAAGATGGCCTGTTGGATTATCAAGAGTTCCTCAGCTACATGACGGACAGAGAGAGGAAATGGAAAATTCACTTTTATGACCTTGACAAGAACAAATGTGGTGAGTGCTCAGAGCTTTATCTCTTGAAAAATGTTGCACATTCATTCAAGGAGACATAAGAAAACGCTGTAATGCAAAGTAGCCTTGTTGAATACATACAATATGTGTTGATTATTGAATTTGTTTTTGAAGCATTGCACCTCCTGTTTTGTTCTTTTTTGCTACTCATGTACAAGATAAGTAGTCCTACTTGGGTATATTCTTTTCTTAATGATCATAAATGTTAATTCTTTAACAATAAATTGTATTTTCAAGGTCAGATAGGCAGGGCAGGTATGGTGTGTTTATGGTACACAGTCACAATACGCCGCACAGTACTGCAGACTGTGACCCTTGCACTCATTGAGTTTCCAGTATCACTTGCCAGAAATGTTAAGTACAGACATCTCTTGACACTCTGCAGAGTATAACTGGAAGAGCAGTATCTGTTTGTAATTCTGTGCATTTCTTCTCTGATCAGGAGTGATTGACCAGGAGGACATCATTTGTTTGTTTAAGGAGTTAGGAGTGGTCATATCAAAGCCGAATGCAAAAAAAATAATTCAAATGTAAGATCTTTTCGCCCACTACCTCATGGATTTGTTGTTGTATTTTAACAAGCATTCCCTCATGTGAAATATAAAAACCATTTGTAGTTATGGGATTAAAACATACTGGTGCATAGTTCATAAGTTCATCATGTCACTGCTTTCTAAACACGTGTTATACCGTAAAGATTCTGGCATCACTGTACAATAAGGCATACTTACGCTGTAATGGGCTGACACATGATCACAGATTATATTATAAATGGTCATTCATGCTTACGGATCAATAATGCAGGTAAATAAGTTGTGGCTCAGCAGGTCTCCACCAGCCTTTATTAATGAAGGTTTTCACCTAACATTAAGCCTGCAGGTGCAAAGGAATAAATGAATGCTACACAGCCAAAAAGCTCTGTCATTTAGGACTCACCATCTGTCTTATTACGGCTCAGTCACCAATCAGTCACTTATTACTGATCAACAATATATTACCAGCATGATTTACAGCACCTTTTTGTAAAGTGATGCTTTAGACACATTTTGATGGCAAAATACGCAGCTGGTCATTAAGATTCTTCATTACAGTTAGCGATGAAACAAACCAACAAAGCACTGAGTCTGTGTTGTGGCCGTCCTTTCTGTGGCCACCAGGATGGACAAGGACAGCTCCATGACAGTGGACTGGGGTGAATTCCTGCACCATGTCATCCTCAACCCTGTGGACAACATCGGGGAGCTGGTGTCCTCGTGGAAACACAGTCTGGTGAGATAAAGCAGGGGTGTGCACAAACTATGATGCATGCACCGTCCACTTAAGCATGAGTAACAACATGCCGATTAAAGGATGATAAATATAATTGCTCATTTCGTCCGTTTGTAGGTTTTTGATGTGGGCGAGAGCCGGGCAATGCCCATCGAGTTCCCCGAGGAGGCGTCTGGCTTTGGTGTGTGGAGGACGTTTGTTCTTGCTGCAGGGCTGGCAGATGCTGTATCCCGAAGTGTGACGGCCCCCATTGACCGCCTCAAGACCCAGCTTCAGGTCAGCTCCGCCACCAGGTGCTACTTTATGAGTGAAATGCATGGGTGGATTTATTTATTTCTACATGATTTGATAAATTTATGAATGTCTGATCCCAAACAAAATACCCAAGAATGTGTTACTTGCGACACTTGTTTTTTTTTTGGATGGTCGTCAATGGAGCAGTAAATTAGATACAGACACCTAAGAAAACACCTCCAGGTGTGCATGGCAGCGGCTGAACTGTGAGAATAATATTTCACTCTCTTTTCAAACAGTTTGTTGTAAGACATTTGCACAGAATCCAGAGCTGCTCACACTGGACATGAAGCTTGTGCAGGTTTTCTGTGATTACTGTATTCCTGCCTTTCAGCTGTTTCAGCTGTTCTAACAGAGCACCTTCTCGATCTGAACACTCACATAAAGTGTCTTTAACACAATAACCGAAGCTCAAAGATGCACTTAGGAGGGGAGGGATCCTCCTCTGCTGCTCTTGTTGGGGTCTCCTCCATGTTCTCCCCATTTAAGGTGCTATATAAATATAGCACAATATCACTAATTGTATATGATATTGTATGTAATGTATAAACTGTTTTTGCCTATGAAAGTGATTCACATGAGAGTATTTTCTGTGCGCTCTGCAGGTTCATGGATCCAAGGCCTTCTCCCAAGGCTTTCAGGAGTTGAGGGCAGGTGGTCTGCGGTCGATGTGGCAAGGCAACGCCGTCAATGTGCTGAAAGGAACACCGCAGTCAACGCTACAGTGTCTCATCTACGCCCAGGTGTGACTCTCTAATGTGAATAATTGATGCACCAGTCTCCTATTTCCAATTTTCAAGCACACTCAGAGCTTCTCTGCTTTGTCCAGATGAAGGCGTACACCCAAAACAGAACGCAGGAGACCCTGACGGTGCAGCAGCGTTTTGGCTTGGGTTGTGTGTCTGGTGCTGTTGCTCACGCTGCCTTCTACCCTTTAGAGGTATCAGAGATCAGTGGCAGGTCTGAGTGCTTTCACATTTCTGTCCTGTCCTGTGTTTTGTCACAGCATCTGAACATTATTGAAGTATAGATTATTAAAAATATGAAATATCAGTTTGTCCTAGTCTGAGTAATTGAGATGATCTCCTCTTGTCTCCCCCTCAGGTGCTGAAGGTGAGGTTGAACCTGCAGCAAGCTGGAACCTACCACGGTGTTGTGGCATGTGCCCAATCAATTTACAGACACGAGTCAGTGTCCTCCTTTTACAGAGGATTCAAGCCGAGCATCCTCTGCATGATCCCCTACGCAGGTGTGGAGTGTGCAGTTCATCAGGTGAGACAGAACAACACTCAGAGATCAGATACATGTTCGTCTGAAAGATGCTCTCTTTAACCTTTTGCTTCTTATTGCAGTCAATCATGAACTGGGCAAAGAGTGATCCGGCCTACAACAGCGACTCCAAACTGTTTTTCTTCAGTTTTGTGGCCTTTGCTTCCGGACAAATGACCAGTTACCCACTGGCGGTGATCAGGACCCAGCAGCAAGCTCAAGGTAAACCCTGGCTTTTTCTGCGACACATCATTTAGGAGATTTGAGACAATCTGAGTCGTTTAACTCGTCATTTGTCTTGTTTTCCAGCTTTCAGCTCAGATTCACGTCCAGCTTCAGGCGTATTACAAGGACTTATAGGGATATATGACAGACATGGAATTAGAGGTTATTATAATGGAATGGGAGCCAGCTTCGTCAGGGCTATTCCCTGTGCGCTGATAAACTACACCTTAACAAGAAAATTTGAAAACTTGTTTTCTTCAACAGAGCCTTGAATGGAGCAAGAGGTTGCTTTCTTTCTGTGGTGAACTGTTGCTTTAAAAAATGTTTTTTTCAGGGATTTGACCAGGAACACAACCTAAAAGCTGTGAACTATATGTGTTTATCAAGTGTCCAGTAATGAGTGGGGTCCTTAAAAAATGGCTGAAAGTGCAATTTATGTCAGCTAGACATGAATGATCATGTGATTCAACCTTCAGTACATTTGTTGCTTTAAGGTTTACCACCGACTAGGAGCACAAGACATGTAGTTTTTAAATACACCTCGCTAAATGCTGATGCATGGACTTGACTTGAACTTTAAAATGTGACCTGGTGTAATAATGGGCTCTGTAAATGAGGACATGTGTTGAAATGTGAGCTGTACAATAAAATGTTATTTAATGACAGGCATCTTCTTTTCCATTTATTATTAACATGTTATGAGTTTCTTTATAATGACCTGAACTAAATGTGTCTTACACAACAGGTATGTAAATATTTGAGTGTTTAAAGGTATTGGATGTGGAAGTGTTATGACAGTTGTTAACTTATCTATGTCATCTAACATGGTAGCGACAGATAAGTGGCTGAACTTTCTATTTATGTCTGTGAGACATGAATTATCATAAAGTGGCTTGATTGATTAAGCCAAGTTTGGAAAAAAAAACTAACATCAGAGGACTATGGGAAATTAATTTTGAAATTTGCATTACTCATTACTGAAATAAACATAAAACACTATAGATACTAAAGTATAAAAACTGCAATGAAAGACACAACTTTTCAAATTCTAATCCAATAATAACTGATAGGATCAATTCTTCCTGCAGGACTGATTTTACTTTTATCTACATTTTGCGGCTAATAGCGCTATACACTTACTTAAAGCACAAATGTAGGATTTTTATTTAGGATGGAGTTAATATCGTGGATTAAAATGTGATGTTCTTTTGTTAACCCCATCAAGACTCGAGAAAACACGCGAGAAAATGTATTAGAGCAAAAGTAAACAAAACTAAAGACTTAGCTAACCAATTTTCCATATTACATGTAGATTAGCACTGGCAAGCAGCGACTGTGGAATCAGATTAAACAAAAGTACGTGATAGTTATCGCGAGATGTCATTTGACCGCGAGTTCCCCGTCCACATCCTGTGGATGTAACCCGCCATCTTGTTGCGCTGAGGAGGAGAAGAGCAGCAGATATGGCTGACTACAGCAGCGTGGCTCCCCCGTCCTCTAACGCCGGTGGCGGTATGAACGATGCTTTTAAAGACGCTCTACAGCGAGCACGACAGGTACAAAGACAATTGTCTCATTTAGCTTAAGATCAATTTCGAAGTCAGGACCGAAAATCGAGTTTCGCTGCGTTTTGCCGTTACGCACGGCATCACGGCGGGCTACGCTACGCTAAGCTAACGAATAATGACTTGCTACATCAAACTGCAAAAGCAAAAATAGATGTGAAAACAGAAGCGATCTTTGCTGGGTTTACTGATTACGTTAGACAATGATATTATTTATTATTTAACCCAAGCGTTGTGTGGATTAGTATCAAAACCACTAATCCAAAGTGGAAGTATTCGCTTTCCTTTGTTGGTTCAGACTTCCGGACAGAAGCGCAGGCCGCAGCCAGCGTGATTGCATAAACGCAGCAAACACGAAAGGCAAAGAAACCATCTGAATTGTTGTTTTCTTTCTTATTTTTTGTTTCAGATTGCGGCAAAAATCGGCGGCGATGGCGTTGCGGCACCCCCCACGAACGAATTTGGCTACGGAGGCCAGAAAAGGCCCCTGGAGGACGCTGGTGGGTATTTTCCCATGCCTAACCTGAATATCGGTCAGTGACTCAAATCGATTCAATGCAAGTCTTGATAGTTAATGCTTGCCTGTGTGTTGTAGCAGCTACTAAATAGTATTTGCCAAGTAATGATCGTAGCTAAATTAAATCTACAGTCATATTGTCATTACAATAAACATTTTCTCCAGCAAGTCGTAATATTGTGTACATGACCACGTTACTAACCACGTGAGCAGCTAATTTTCATGTTATTAATGTGTTAGACTTAAGGCTGTGCAGACTGTTTGTTAGTTATTGCATGTATTTAGAGTGAGTTGGATGATATTTTCATTTTTTTCATGGCTGTTTCAAATCAATGCCTGGCAATGAACGTGTATTAATATTTGTGGAATTATTAAATATGTGATCACAAGATTTGATAAAACCTATGTGTGGGTGGAAAGGATTTTGAGAGCCATTATATAATATGGGCAGGTTGAGTCATTGTTAACTTGTAACACAGGAAGTGTGAAGTATCTTATTGCAATTTAATCGCAGATTGCATCATCATCCACAGGGTTTCCAGTTTATTAAGTACACTGAGGTACAAGTAATGAAGTCTAATACAACAATCCTGCAGTAAAGGCCCTGAAGGTGATAATGTTCAGTTTTTATTTGAAGTGTTAGAGAAGTGTTGACTTAACTAGCAGTGCAGTCAACGACACCACAAACTACAACCTCCAAAAGGCCCCTGAAGGCCAGTCAGCTCCTCCAGCAGTTTCGACACTAAAACACAAACTTAACGACCTTGAGGGAGATTGGCTTTCTTGCAGGACTGTTGAATTTGGCTGCGTTCAGTGAAGTGCACCTTAAGCTGGCAATAGAGAGCATATTCCAGCTCTGTATGTGTGTGTGGGCTCCTGTGGTTGGATAACTTCAACACCTTTTGCGTTAACTGTTTAAATTTCAGGCGATGTTGATAAGCCATTTTTCAGATTGAAGAACACTGTTGTGATGGTAGGTTTGAGAGATACTTATGCTGGTTATTATGTCATGTTGTCACAGACCAACCAGAGACCAAGAAAGTGGCTACAAATGATGGTAAGTGGCCCCATGATAGAGTTTTGAAAATTAACACGCATTGGAAACTTGGTGTGTGGGCGACTATTACCTGTGAATTGTTTTTCCCCTCTAATGAGTTGTAATGTCTTTTTTTCCAGCCTTTTCAGCAATGGGAGGCATGGGTGGCCCCCCAAGGTAAATGCTCAAGTTAAATAAAAGTATTTTTGTATTCTACTTTTGGCCTTTAATTGCAAAGCTCACCTTCATTTGTCCTGTTGTTCTCAGGTCAATATCAGAGGAATTCAAAGTTCCAGATGGGATGGTTGGATTCAGTAAGTTTTATTTCCGACAGCAAAAGCATCATCTCAGTGTTGTTGTTATTGAACATTTGGAGATAACACGCTGTTTTTCTTCCAGTAATCGGACGAGGAGGTGAACAGATATCACGGCTGCAACAGGAATCTGGATGCAAAATACAGATTGCACCTGGTGAGAGCTGCCTGCTGCTGTTGTGATTGTCACTCATTCCACAAAATGGTGGTTTTGTTTATTGCTGTAGGGTTTGCATTAACTGCTCCTTGTTTGTTATAGACAGTGGAGGGATGCCAGATAGATCAGTGACATTAACAGGACCACCAGATTCCATCCAGTAAGTAAAGCCATTAAATTCCATTTAATGCCCCCCTGCAGTGGCCATGCTACTTTTAGAAGCATGCAAATGACCCAGCAGAGTGTGTATGATGACCATTTTTCTTTCACCAGGACTGCAAAGAGGCTACTAACAGAGATCGTTGAGAAGGGGCGTCCGGCTCCAGCGTTCAACCACAACGACGGCCCCGGCATGACTGTCCAGGAGATTATGGTCCCTGCCTCTAAAGCCGGACTCGTCATTGGGAAGGGAGGAGAGACCATCAAAAGCCTTCAGGTGAGTGTCCAGCTCGTGTTTGAGGAGCAGGGTGGGTCTAGTGACTACAGGGACTGTGTTTGAAGCAGGGCACGCATTGGGTACAGACACCCTTTGATGGCGTGTGTTTGCTTCTTCTGTTGACCTGCAGGAAAGAGCTGGAGTGAAGATGGTCATGATCCAGGACGGACCCCAGAACACAGGTGCAGACAAGCCACTCCGCATTTCAGGAGAACCATTTAAAGTTCAGGTGGGTCGTCACTCTGTGATGTTATGCTTAGAACATTGAACAAGCTTTGGCAGAGTGAGGTGTCCCTTTTTATGTTTAATTGTATGTGAGCGGTCTCTGCTTTCATCCCTTTGTCGAGTGAATCCAGGACGTCCTTTTACATGCCTCATTATTTGTCTCCATGGAGACCAGTGGAGAAGTGCTGTAATTAGATGTACTTTTCTTCTCTCTTCAGCAAGCCAAAGAGATGGTGATGGAGCTGATCAGAGATCAAGGCTTCAGGGAGCAGCGGGGCGAGTATGGCTCACGGCTTGGAGGAGGCGACAGCTTGGATGTGAGTGTTATTAAGACATTGTTTCTTTTTTCAGTTTGGAGACAAGGGTTTAAACCTCCTCCTTAATTTTGGGTTTTGTTTGCTTTAAATCAGGTCCCCGTCCCCCGGTTTGCAGTAGGCATTGTAATTGGCAGAAATGGAGAGATGATCAAGAAAATACAGAACGACACAGGCGTCAGGATTCAGTTCAAACCAGGTGAGTGATTAAGATTTTACATTTCTGAAAAGAACTGAGAAGCAACCACAAAGAAATGTGGTAGAATTGTGGACGGTCCGTGATGAAAACTCATGCACCACGCTGAAAAGCTGATGTATAACCCCAACCCTAAACTTATCTGAGACCTGAACACAGCCGAGACTTCTGTAGAGAGACCATAGATTTTAAAGAGTCGTGTCAATTAAAGAGTGTGATCCACTTGTTCAGTTTAATCGCAGCACCGGAAAGTCTTCAATTTCTCTTCTCTCCCTCCAGACGATGGCAGCACACCAGACAGGATAGCACAGATCATGGGCCCCCCCGACCAGGCTCAGCACGCGGCAGAAATCATATCCGATCTGTTGAGGAGCGTCCAGGCCGGCGGGCCTCCGGGGCACGGGGGTGGCAGGGGCCGTGGTCGTGGGCAGGGGAACTGGAACATGGGCCCCCCTGGTGGCCTGCAGGAGTTTACCTTCACTGTCCCAACCATGAAGACCGGCCTCATCATTGGAAAAGGCAAGTCCTCCACACCCCCTCGTGGGCTCTAATGGAGAAAGCCTGATGAATTGATAGATGTAAATGTGTTTGTGGTTAATGTTTGTTGATGAACTCTTCAGGTGGTGAGACAATCAAGGGCATCAGCCAGCAGTCCGGAGCCAGGATCGAGCTGCAGAGGAATCCTCCCCCCAACGCTGATCCCAACATCAAGATGTTCACAGTCCGCGGCTCCCCTCAACAGATCGACTACGCCAGGCAGCTGGTGGAGGAGAAAATTGGGGTGAGGCGCATACGCAGAGATTTATTATTATGCAGATAATTGTCTCTTCTGAGCTCGTTTACTGACTGGGACGTATTTCTTCTCAGGGACCAGTCACTCCAATGGGTGGCCCGCACGGCCCCCCTGGTCCACACGGAGGTCCAGGCCCACATGGTCCTCCTGGACCACCCGGACCTCCTGGTGCTCCCATGGGTCCGTACAACCCTGGCCCGTACAACCAGGGACCTCCAGGACCACAGTGAGTGCCACATCTTTCAAGCTCTTTGTGATGATGTGAATACAGGAGAGGATGTGGGAGGCTGATGGCTTTTTGTTTTCTTTCTTCAGTGGTCCTCCTGCGCCTTACCAGCCTCAGGGGTGGGGCAATGGCTACCCACACTGGCAACAGGGACAGCCCGACCCAAGTGAGTGCCTGCTGACATTTGCCAGAAATTAAAAAGCTTTTTATGATTGTCCTCCCTGGTCGAGCAGACCTTTCCATCAATGCTCTCAGACCCACATCACATTATATAATGGATAGCTGCAACTGGATATTTATAGCTTTTATGTTGCTCTTTGTTTGGTTAAAAAAATGTATTTGTTGTGTCCAGATAAAGCAGCAGCTGACGCCAACGCAGCAGCGTGGGCAGCCTACTATGCCCAGTACAGCCAGCAGCCGCAGGCTCCCATGACCCCGACAAGCGGCGCTCCCGGCACGACTCAAACCAACGGCCAAGGTAACTGAAGCGTTTCTCGTTAGCAAAGTGTCTGCGCTTCAGGAATTAGATGAGCGTAGAGCAGTGTAGTTTACTTCAGTAGCGTCTGTGCTCATGACTTCCTGGTGTCGCTAACAGGAGAGAAGTTGGTTTGGTTTCACCTTTTAAATGACTTTGCTTTTACACAGCACCTTTTCTTTTTTTTTGTGTAACCCCAGGGACAGGATAGTTTTCCTCCACCATTCCTAGGCTTACAGCTCGACCCAGGCAGGTGGAGGACAAACTGCTGAGAATGATTCACTAATTACAAGTACCGTTTTTTTTAACAGGTGACCCACAGGCTGCAGGTCAGAGTGGACAGGCAGATTACTCCAAGGCCTGGGAGGAATATTACAAGAAAATGGGTATATGATCGTAGCTTCAGTGTACACCTATTAACACAAGCCAGTCTAAACAGCCACAGGGCTTCATTCGGCTTCTTTTTCAGGTCTGGGTATTTGTCAGTACTGCTGGCCTGCTGTGGAGCTTTTTCACTGTGCATCCACTTGCTTTGACATTTGACGCCTGTGCTGTTTAGACTGCAACACTTGACTGTCTACAGGACTGAGCTGTCGACACAGAACCACCTTTTATGAGCTTAGAGTAGCTTATTTTCCAGACTATCTTAGGGTTTTATCAACACTGATGGCAGAGTTTTCCACGTGCCACGACTGTGTTACTGCTACTGAATGTGTGTAGAGTTAAATGATGCCATGTAGGGTCAACGTTGTGAATCTGTTTCTGATTTCATCTAACGCTCGGATGCATTGACACTTTTTTCCCTTGTCTTTGCAGGTCAACAGAGTCAACAACCTCAGGACTACACGAAAGCCTGGGAGGAGTATTACAAGAAACAAGGTTGGTACTCTTGAAATCAGACTTTATGAGGAGATCGTACTTATTTCAATGAACATCTTACTCCCCACTGAGGCCTTTTTTTTAGTTCCCTTCCTGATAAAGAACACCATCCATAAAATGGATGATGCACAGTGTTGTGGTGGTGTTCCTGTGTAGCTCTGAGGTGAATGTTTTTAGTGTTGAAGGGCAGCTGCGCTCCTCTAGCAGCCTTCTGTGGTGGAGCAGCTGCTCCCCCAGCTGCCCGACACAAAGGCAGAAGGTTTCTGACCCGACACCCAGAGAAAGTGGTGCTGGGTTCGTTCCCCTTCTCACAAACTCTGGATTTAGAAACGGCTCTTGAAACGCTGTTGTTATTGCTTCATATGTTGGGATGCGTACATGTAAAGATCTTACTTACAGTGAAAAGAGAAACAGCTTTTCACTTCCTGGTTAACTGGTCACACTATACGACTTTAATGCATTTAAATATGGATGTAATAACCTGAAGCGACTGGTCATGCTGATGGGTTCTCTGTTTTACCCTCCAGGTCAAGCGGCCCCTCAGGCCACAGCGGCGGCCGCAGCCTCCCAGCCCGGAGGCCAGCCAGACTACAGCGCCGCCTGGGCGGAGTACTACCGCCAGCAGGCCGCTTACTACGGCACAGCCAACCCCCAGACGATGGGTGCAGCACCACAAGCCCCTCAGGTACACCCCCGATTAGAATCTGCCCTCCACATCCACTGAATACTCAATTCTTCTGTGCTCTAACCGCCTTCAGTCCTCAGGGTTTACAGGGTTCCAGTGACTGCAGCAGCTTCACAAACTTAACCAAAACACTTTCCTCCACGCAGGTTTTAAACTTTAATTTTGGGAAGCTGAGTCCACTGTTTCTGCTGTTAACATGCAATGTATCTTCTATGTATTTTTTTTGCACAGGGCCAGTAATGTGAAGTGGACATAAAGTAAATGCTACATTGTCGAAACAAAATCCTTTGTTAAATGTTTGGATGCAGACGCCTTGATGAAGATCTTAAATTTCCTTGGTTTCAAAGTGTTTCACATAGATGGCAGATTACCCGGCGAACACGTCCTCTTTCTTTTTTTTTTTTTTGTTTTCCTTTTTCTTGTAAATGCTTTATTTTTAGTGAGGTAATTATACATATGGTCATTCCAGCCCTGTATCTACATTAAATGTGGTTAGAAGTCATGTTTATTAAACTGTAGACATTACCATGTAAATCATCTCAGTTTTAAAATGCTATTGCCTGTTGTGTTTTTGCAATAAAACAAACTGAAACCTCCTGTGTTGGTAAGTTGGGGTGGTTTTAAACCAAAAGGGTTGAGATGGATTTCTGTATGTTTTTGTTTTACGGAAAGGGGGGGGGGGGGGGTTGAAATGCGAGGCCATGTGTGGGTTTAATTGTCCAAAAAAAGTTGACTCAAAAGTTGTGCTGTCCTGTCTCTCTCCAACTGTCTATAAGGCTCTTAAATACATTATGTGCGTGCAGCGATCCTGAGCGGTTCAGACCAACAAACGTCCTTGTTGATAGACTTTTTTTTGACACTTCTGTTTCCTGACTTTAGCCGTAGACGGATGTTTGTCCTCAGAAAGTTGACAGATATCTCCTGTACCGTAACTCATGCATTAACTGCGTTGCTGTAGCGCTCTTTTGTTTGAAATTGTGCTGACATTGTTGAGGTAGTATGCACTGTATTTTCCCTTGATAGACACTTCCTCCTCCACAGGCAAGTTTAGAAAGGCGGTAAGCAAGTATCTTTCTTAACATGTTCCCCAGAAAACGTGGTTGCAAGAAATGTTGCATATTTTTAGTGTTACATATATCTATTTTTTTGTGCTGTTCTTCTTCCAGGACAGTCAGGTAAAATTGCCACTGTATCCAAAAATGCATTGAAACGTTTGTCTTGCCCATTTGAAATTGCGAACTGCCTCAAATGTGTAAATTTGTTTTTTTAAAATGTTTTTTTAATATAAAAACATTGCAAAAATCCTTTTTGCTGTGCCCATTCTGTTAGTGTTTATCCAAGATAAGAACGTAGATGTTGTAGGGTCGGGGGTGGCTAAGCAGTCTTCATCCATCAGTTGAGCCCTCCTATACTGTAAGTACAAACCTGTGACTGACTTTGAGAGATACCCGCCTTTTTTTTTTGATGCTTTATGAACTGCAAAACATGTAGTATTTTTGTCAAATATTGCCATTTTCCCCTTGTCTCTGGGTAAGTATGAAATGTTGTGAGGAGAGGAATAGTCCTGTAGCCACATGTTTGAGACTCATTTCCCGTTCACACCTTGAATCTCTGTAGATGGTGCAGGTAGCATTTCAGTGCCAGTTGGATTTCTGAACTGAGGCTTTGAATGTCAGCACTCTGTTACACTGTCGGCAGGAACTGTTTGTCCATGTGGTTTTTTGCGTTTTGAACTCCTGACCTGCTAAGTGCCATTGTCTAGTTGAGACTGTTATGTTTTTCAATGCCATTTATTGCAACATATTGCTTAGAAAAACAAAGTCATACTGCATAACTCCAGTGTAGCATGCTTAGGTTTCTGCTATTACTTTAATGTCCTATATGAGCATGTGGAATGCTAGTAGTGGAAGTGCTTCTGACTAGTTCAGTATTGACATATTTCTGAATGAGCACTCTTGTGAAAGGCTGTTAATTTTAAGATATATATACAAAAAAAAAAAATCTTTGACTGCATTGTTCACTGATGGCAAACAGTGCAATATATCTGATCTTTGCAGTGTCGTCCCAGACCTTGCACCTTAGGTTCTGCTGCAATAACACAGGTAAGCGAAACCTAAGGAAACCAGTGTTTTTGTCCAGTGACATGACCAATATCCATGCAAAGAAATGCTTACCTGTGTCTTTAACTTGCCTCAATGCATTCATGCCCAATCGTAAAGAAAAGTATGAACAGGCCTTTAAGATGATCTGTCTTGAATGAACTGCATGACTATGAGCTGTGTGATCTGTTCCATGAAGTTTGACTCTATTCAGAACCAGTTGTTGCATAGGCTCACTGAGGAAATGCTGTCATTGTCGTATGTGATTTAATATTTGATGCTAGTCTTATCTTTGCACCCCGGTAAGTCTTTGAGTGATCGTACAGCGATGCTTTAGTCACCTTTGGTACTTTAATCTGCATGCCATGCAAACCTGTTGACAGAAGTTAGCAATGTGCCCAACTGTTAGGTCAAAAAAAGAAAAAAACAAACGGTGAAATACATGATTATTTTTTTTTTCTTGCAAATTTCTCTGTCGTGGTGTGAATCTGCCCTGAAGTGCAGTGCAAATCTCCTATTGAAATGCTGCTGCCTTCACTTCTCACTCACAGTGTTGGAGGATGCTGCAAGCTTAGGTCATAGAAATCAGGCCCTGTCGTAGTTTGTCCCCAAAAGGAGGAATCCTTTGAGTCAATCCCACTGCTGAACGTAGACCGTTCAAGAGCTCCAGTAATAAGGTAAAACAGCAACGCAATGAAATTCAATTTCTGTGATTGCAAAGTGTTGGTCAGATACATGTTTTTCAGCTGGGACTGCCTGTTTCTGTAACCCATGATGCCATAGTGTATTTAGAGTTGTCTGATGGTTGTTTATCGCTTCAATGCCTTCATCAGTAACCTTTAGTCAGTAGGAATGTGCTTTAGAAAGTTGGATGAGGACAGGAACTAACATTCTCTCAATGACGTATGCACTTCTATTGGCAGTAAATTTGGGGTTTTCAGTGTAAAATCACTTTTCTGTGCAGTTAAAGGGTTGAGTTTGTTTGAGACTGTTGGCTCTGTACACGTGAGATGCTCGGTGTTTCAACACAGAGTTCGTGGGGGTGTAGAAGACAAAACAAGGAGCATGCCTTAGAGGTAAAAGGTTTCATGTGCTGTGTGTATTATCAAATCTATTGGACTTTGTTTTCTGAATCAACTGTACTGACTTTTGAAATGTTGCCATGTTCATTAATAAAGTTGTAACAAACTGGACTAATTACTGGAGTTTTATTATCGGTTTGTAGAGAAAACTTCCAAATATACAAAATACACAAAAGACCCTGAGCCTGCCCACCCAAACTATGATTCAGAGGCCAGAACATATCAAGTGTATGGTAATAGTGTTATTTTGGTATGCATGTATAGTGTCCTGTCGACAGGAGCTAAAGGATGGAGGTAGTTGTAGGTAGTTGGCGCAAGTGTGGGCTTTTCAATACAATGCCCTCATTAGACCCCCCCCCCCCACCCCCAATTAATCCACCAAGCACGAGAGCCAGCTGAACTTGATCTTCACATGAAAGAACAACAGATTCTCATCGGTCTTTATTTTTTTTACTTATACAGAGAAATGAGGTGAAATCACAAATGTCACATTTTCTTCCCTGTGTTGCCAAAATAAAGTCCACCTTAAAGTCTGTTTAAAACAATACTTTCATGGCCACATGTGCAATGAAACATTTTGATCCATCATTTCTTCTGTTCATACTGGCCTGAAAAGACTAGGTCTAATGGAAGTGATGGGGGACGAAGTCCTTCGTCTCATCTGCTAAAAACATGTAAACCTTAGAGTTATGCAAATCAAGTGAGGATCTTCCATCACTGCAGTTCAGCAAAAATGAATTTATTATTCAGTAATCTGAATAATTTCCTGTTTGTCTGAAGGCCTTTTTACACAGAGGACTGGAGTTTGTCCCCCATCACTGATACTGTCCAGCTACATAAGGACATGTGGGCGTTGCTTTTAAGGTGGATCTCAAAATGAAACTCCTTTAAGAGCAACATCCTGCAAAAAGGGCAACTGACGCCATCCGTCATCGTAGATGGCGACGTAGCATTTTGAGATGACCACCTCTTCTGCGGGTTTAGTCCACATGGCAGTGAAGGATCAGCACTGCAGTGTTCTTCAAACCTCACAGATAATGAAAAACACAAGGACTTCTCAGGCTGACATCCAGCAGCGAACACAAGGCTCGAATGTGTGCGCTGGCAGTAAGGCTTCTTGTGTGTTTGCCCATCGTGAAAAACTGAGTGGCACAAGTTAAACAGCTGTGGGATCATGCAGCGAGGTGTTGAATCTGTATCAGCTTTGAGGGCCGCGTGTGCTGAACTCCATTTAAAATAATGCATCAAGGTTTATGAGTCCAAAAGCTGAAAACAACTTTCCCTTTAAAATCACAAAACCACTCATTTTACATTTCTCCGTCCCTTTGATCAGATATTTCTTTGGGCAACATGTGCTTGTCACAAAAACACAAAGTACATTAATGGTTTTGCATTGCTGATGTTCAACAGGATGTGGAAATACATCGAATAAATCTATCTGATAAAGTCTATTACACAACATTGGTATTCATACTACTGTATGTTTGAAGCTGATCACAAATCCACTGGTGCTTAAAGGTAAACCTACTTCTAAAAAATAAATCCTGCATCATTTCACTGTATAGCAAAATAAATACTGTAAAATAGCTTCTTTTCTTCACACCAACTGCTCTGAACAGCAATAAATATGCCTCAATTTACACAGCAGAACATCGACTGCAAGAGAATTCATACCAGTCTCACAGCAAGTTGAAATGACAGATATTATTGCTATGATGTTTTCAAAGGAACGTGCGCTGGTGTGGCGCAGTGAAAGGGGGGGGGGGTGGAGGTAATGGTTAATGTGAAGGCAGACAGCTGGTGTAGTTCACATGGATCCCCGGACACACGGCGATGAGAGCAGGCGGCGGGATGAGGTGAGTGAAATAGCGTTTCGAGTTAAAGTCTTTCTTAAAGTCTTGGGTTAATGCTGGTGGAGCACCTCGGCGGCCTGATGGTCACTGCAAACGCCAGATAACCGCAACACGGAGTCCAGCCGCGGACCTTTGTTTTATGTCATCCCCGTCCGCCCCCACACTTCCTGTCTGCCTCTGAGCTGTCAAACTGTCCAATGAATGCCCCGAAATCAAACTGGGTCTGGAGGTGGACGCATTAGGATAAGAAGGAGGATCAGCTGAATCTGACCCCGAGCGTTTCCACCGTCCTCTGTTCACTGAGCTCACAGTATCTGAGCTCTGTCCAACATGCCTGCAGAGCTCCAAACCAGGAGGACCAGGTCTGTCTAACACCATCGATCCAGTACGTACGAGTTTCATTTAGTTTTATACGTTTCATTTTATGTATTTGCAGTTTGGGAAACTCTTAACGATTTGATAAAGATGGACGAGTGAGTGCGAAGGCCGTGTTCGGCTCAGTAATCCTAAAATGTGTTCAGAATTCATCAAGTAGGTGAAAAGTATTAAATATCAACAGAGTGTCTTTGAGGGGGAGGCACCCGAATCTGGACCCTGTTATGATGAGCAGTGACATTTCTGGTTATTTCGCTCCTTTGACATCATGAACATGTCTACAGGGCACAGAAATGTGTTACTTTCATTAAATATACACGGATTGATAAAACGACAGCCTTTCTGAGAGATAAGTTCACAATATTCGGCATTGATTGATCGATTTGTTTTGTGTTTTCTGCCGTCTAATTAAGGTGAACCACTCAGGTCTTTGTAGAGTCCTGTGCTGGGTTGGACTGGTACATGTGAACGTCCATGTGAATTACTGGCCCTTAATTTTGAAATTATTTGTCCTTGAATCATATTGAAGTCATATTGAACTGTCTTAGAAAAGAGTGACAACCCTGGTTTAAGCAGTTTGTGCACCAGATGGGATGAAGATCGGCTCACTTCAGACCTCCTGTACCTACTGAGAGTTCTTTGGTCCGACAGTTTGCGTGAACTCACCCTCGAATAAACGCTGAGACTTCCTGTGTGTAGTGTTCGATGATGCCGGGTCTGTTTGGAGATCAGCTCCGTCCTCACTGCACCTGTGCCTCCAGCAGGGCGCCGGCCACCAGCTGAACCTGCGGGGGATTGCAGCCGCTGCCGTGCCGCAGGGAGTCGGCTCCCAGGTAGGCCAGCAGCAGTTCAGAGCGCCGGTGCAGCAGGTGGAGCATGTCCTCCGCGAGACTCTCCACAGAGGAGTAACGCACTTTGTCCAGGTCAAAAATGTCCTTGAGGAAGTGCAGCACCTGATCCTGAAGGAGGGACAAGGTTTCAGGACAGGAAAACTCCACTGAGGCAGCTCAGGCAGGTACTTCACATGCACAAAACACACACTTTGATTCGTTTAGTTTTTCTTTTGGAGCGTGCTCGTTTGGTTTTTATGTTCAAAAGATAATTATTATGTTTTGTGTCAGTGTTATTTCTGGTGCTGAGACTGACCTTGAAGAAGCAGCAGAAGTCATGCAGGGAGCTCTGGGGCCCCAGGAAACCCCAGGCGAGAACGGGGCTGATCTGCTCGCACACAGCGTAGAAATGTGCGATGAAGCCGTCGGGCACCTGAGACACAGAGCAGAGGTTACTGAAGTGATGAATACACGGAGCAGGTATTTGGTTTGATCACAGGCCTGCCGTCAGAGACATTCTGAGGGTTGGACTCGTACCTTCATGTGCTGTCTCTTCTGCTTCATCACTGACCAACAGCTTGATGCCACCGCCTGTCAAACACATGCAGATTAATCATCTGTGAAAAGCCCAAATGGTCAAGACTTAAATGCACCAACCTAAACACAAAAATCACCTCAAAGGAAACAGTCTGTGCCTCCATATTCTTCATTTAACCCTTTGATTCGTCTTTTTCTATTTGCCATCTTCAAACCAACATCTACATTTTAGCTTCAGCTGCAGTGACACACTGAAGAAACTTTACTCACGGTCTCCTTGAAGGAGCTGTTGAGCCAGCGGTTGTTGATCACGTTCTGGATGGAGATGGGTGGATTCTCCAGGTCCTCGAAGGAGTCCATCAGGATGAAGTCCAGCACGATATCATAGAAGTTCAGGTGCTTCACCTGGTGAGGACGAGTGTAAGACGTTAGAGGAGAAAGAGGAGGACGACATGGTGGAGCAGTTTTATGCTCTGGTGCGTTCCAGTCTTACCCCTCGTGTTGCCAGCTCCACCTCCGTGTTTTCCCAGTGCTCGGTGTGCTCCAGGAAGGAAATCATCTCCTCAAACACTTCCTCGAATCTGTTCGGGTTCTGACAACCGAATGATAACTGTTAGGAAGGCAAACACTCACTGCAGATGTGTCATCTTATCGTTCACTAGCGGTGGCTTCAGTTTTACCTTCTGTCCTTTCACAATGATGGACGACAGTACTTTCTTTCCCGTGTCGGCCAGAAACGTCCTCGTTGTTCTCTCGCGCAAAATGAGCTGGAGAAAACATAACATTTCATTCAAACGGGCAAAAATATTGACCCTTCAAATTCAAATCCCCTGCTCTGTTCAATCCAGTTATTACATTAATTCCCATCCATTTCGGTCATTATGATATGTTTTAAAGCATAAGCTTATCCTGCACCTGACATGCCTGTCGCACACAGTGCAGCTTGGCCAGGAAATCCAGGTCCCCAAGACACTCCAGCATCTCTGTCCTGAGAACGAAAGTCAAGAACAAGAGCAGATTAAAATGTTGGCAGAAAACAAAAAGGCTGGAGTTGGTTCTCTGTCTTTCATGCGTGTTACGCTAATTAGCGTAAGTACCGCAGCACCCTGCAGGAGATCTTGCCGTCCTCGGCCATCTGCAGCGCCTCCTCGTAGAAAGGGTGATGACCCAGAGCGAAGACGCTCCTCAGCTCTCTGTGCTCTGACAGCTGACACAGACAGACAGCAGAGGTTATTATCGGCTAAATGATGACCAGTGTCTCTCCAGCAGAAAAGAAAAGTCATGCTCTGTATTCTTAACGCAGTGTGTCCTCTGAGTCCTCCTGTGATTCTTGAACATTCATGCAAAAACAAAGCTTTTGCACTGTGTGCCGTGCTTTTACTGTCATTAGTTATGAACTGTGCCCTTTGGATCAGCATGAGCAGTGAGGAGCAGCTCTCCATGTTGTTTGGTGTGAGTGGAGGCTCCAGTGAGGAGCTGCAGAGTAACAGCGAGCTGTATGTGGTACACTGAAGAATGTTGAGGGTCTATTTATAGTGTCTCACTAAGTATGAGTGACCCAGTTTGACTGCTACGAGCTCTGTCTGACAGTTACTGCTCTGCACACGTTGAACAGGTTGGAGGGGAAAAATTCCCCTCATTTAAAAGCTTTTATGAACGTTAGAAGAAGAATCGACTGAACTGAAGGTGTAGGCTCAAAGAGGTTTAGCAGCTTAACAGCTATTTACTTCAAATGATGTGTGCTGCACACGTTAAACCCGTCCTGGTCGAGACACACGGCAGCTTGAGCTGAGATCAAACATTCTGCCTTCATTTCAAGGAATGTAACCTGTAGCTCCAGTAAACAACCAGTTTATTTTTGAACTATGTGGGTCAAGTGCACCAGTAGCGCCGTACACACAGCTCGAGCCCCCCCACTGACTTAATGAGTAAAGGATAAGGATAAGCTAAGCACTGATAAACACCAGGACTTACAGGCAGGTCAGGGCTATTTGAATCAAACTCCTGCTGTGAGCTGGTTGTAGATTTGAAGCTCAGACAATCTGAGATTTAGACGTTTGCTTGTTTCTCCTCTACTGCCACCTGAAGGATTACACAGCATCTTACTCGTGACAGCTGGTCAAGTCACCGAATGGCTGGAAAGAAAATCAACTCCCAGCTATTGTTTCAGTCATATTTTTAAAACAAAGATGTTGAGCTTTTGCTGGTTGTAGCTTCTTAAATGGAAGGATTTGCTGCTTTTCTTTGTCATTTGTGAGAGTAAATGAAGAGTCTTTGGGTTTTGAGCTGTTTGTTGGACTAAAGAAGCACTCTGAAGACGTCACTTTGGGCTCTGGGAGATTATGATGAGCATTTATAACTTTTTTTTTTTAAATTTAACAGACTAAATAATAATCGATTAGTCAGGAAAATAACAGATAAAACAAAATAATCACTAGCTACAGCCCTAATGCATAATAATGGTGTGTTGAGGTTGGTTAATGGAGATAAAGATTAAAAGGTCATCTCCTGTGCATATGAAGACCTCTGGTTGATTAATAAAAACTGCTCATTTGTTCTTTATTTTGGGAGAACGTCAGAGGATTTTTTTTTTTCTCTCACCTCAGCCGCAGACACAAATGAGTCAGTGGAGGCGATGCTGATGCTGTCCCTCAGACAGGCGTCATCCAGCTCCTCTCGGGCCAAAATGTCTGCCATTTTATCTGTGACGGATCAAATGAGTATTTTACAAAAGGGATTAGCAAGTTATCAGATTCTGTTTTACTTTCTGTTTTACACACTCTTGTGGAATCAGGGTTGTATAACCGGTGACTCACCCTGGCTGGTGCTGTGGGATGAGGGCTCTGACATGCACAACACTCCCTCAAACTCCTCCTGGAGGCTGTAAGCTCTCTGCAGCAGAGACTTCAGCCTGTGGATGAACTCTGCACTGATGACGTCCTGAAGACAGAAACATTAAAGTTGAACTATACGACTCTGACTAACCAAGCCAGGCCCTAAAGCTTAACAGCTTAATAAACTCATTCAAGTGAAATGACCAACAGAAAGTGAAAATCACCAGCTGAGGGAGAGGGAGAGGGAGAATCTGGATTTTTTCAAACCTTATTTGACTGCAAACATCTCTTTCAGTTGTTTCTCGAAACACACCACGACTGGATTGTTAAAAGGCTTTCACGCCTGACTGGAGGATATCCTTCACTGAAGACTGAGCAGCTGACTGGACGTATGTTTGGGTGTCCAAGCGTAACCATCTGACCCGCACTAATCCAAAAACCCTTCAAACCAGGCTGGAGAGCCAATGACTTAGCTGTTATACAATCCAAACTCCGTGACACCGGTGGGTTGTCAGTGTGCTGCTTATTCATATCTGTGACCTGCAGTGCAGCGTTTGTGGGCAGTTTCCTCTCCACCTTCCTCTGGTATGAAAGGAGTGAGTTCACAGACAGGAGAGGAGAAAATGCTGGCAGGGCTTGAATCGATACAGCAGCTCTTAGGTGCTAGGCTCAGGCAGATGCTGCCAATTATTTTATTTATTTATTTACAGGTTAAACTCTGGACAAAACACTCACAGTTTGTCAGGAGGCACATTATAAGAAAAGATCCAAGCATCTGAAAAGCATCGTCTGGCTAACTCCTTCGGCATCACGCTGCATTTGCGCTGTTAAATGTTGGTGTGCTTAATCTGTCTGTCTGTGTGTTCACCTCCATGCTCTGCTCTGCGATGGCGTCTCCAGCTCCAGTTTTGACGGATGCACAGCTGGCATCATCCTCGCGCTGCCTGCTCCTGAATGTCAACGCCTCCTCCCACCGCCTCAGAGCCTCCTCAAATAAATCCATACCTGTGAACACACACATAACGCTGAGTCGCCTGAAACAATCCACAATGCAGAAGCTTCATTTTGAAACAAAGCACCAAAAACTGACAGTTACAAGAAACAACAGGACAGACTGAGTACTTCTACTAGTTCACCGCATGTATGATGGGATTCATTCTCTCTTTAAAACACAGTGACGGAGTGTGAAAGCTCCTTTACCCATAAGGTACAGGTTTTCAGGTGTGGTGACAGGTAAGTTGACCACGCTGCAGATATCAGCTTCCCCTCCTCGGTCCCAACAGGTGGATTCATTTGCACAGGTGCTGCTGCTGGATGAGTTCATGCTCTTTACCTGCAAAGACGCAGCAGAGGAACACGACAGTTACCCGTTTAGTTTCAAGCAGCGGAAGCAGCATCTCACCATGAACTCAGTGCAGGTAAACCCCAACTCAGCACATCCTGTGAGTTTTCACTAGAGTGCATTGGCGTGTGAATTACATGTACAATAATACAATCGACCTCATCCTCAGAGCATATACTGAAGAGTAAATGCTATTTGACCACTTGGATAATTCAGCGGGAGTTCTCACACCAAGCGTGTTTGACTCCTTCCACCTCCTGAAAATGTCTTACCGAGGCCAGGCTCAGCAGAGACCCAGACAGCTTTCTGTAGTCTCCTGTAGTGAGAACCAGACCAGACGAGTAGCCATTCTTGGAGTTGAGGGAGAGAGTGATGTTTTGACTGGTGTTATCTGGGTAAAAAAAGATGCAAGAGATAATGTTTAAGGGAAGGGTCAGAATACAAAGATCACGCTGCGTGAGCACGTAGCAGGATTACACAACGGATAAACTATGTTAGCTGTGCGCGAACGACTGTGGAGGTGACTTTGTCTTGGAATTTTACTGTGGTTGCTGTTCTGTTTGACTCACTTCCATCCTGTTTTAATGACCGACCTTCTGGCTCACCTGCTGTTTCCAGCTAAGACTATTTCTTACAAGCCAAACTCACATCCATTTTGCAGAGATTTGCTTTGATTTGCTCACAATCAGAGAGCACACAGAGGCCAGGAGGAACAAAGTTTGAGCAAAAGCAACAGTCAAACACTGCAAACATGTAAAGAGTCTCCGAAAGTGCCTGAAGCAGCAGGTCACACAGCACTTTGGTCTTCTCTGAATACTGATTTCCGACTGCCTGGGTCATTGTTTATGTGCTGTATTACATATCATGCTGCTTCACATTCTTGCATCAACAAGATCAGATAATCATTGTCCAGTGTTGGATTAACTGAAGTTCACATGTGCAGAATCAGAGCTGGCTTTGCAGATATATTCTCCTGTAACTGAACAACCTTTGTGCATATATGAAACAGTAAAAAGAAAACACCCAAAAACATCAATCTATCAAATCAGTTTTGTTTACTAGCTTTAGCCAACTGCTCATTTGACTCCATTTAATCCTGCATTTCAAATCTTCCTAAGTGGGATCAAATGAGTTAAAGCATTTATCCAGACCTGCTGTTTACAGTTCAAAGTAATGCAGGAGCAGCCTCACACGGCCCTCTGATTACATCACCAACTGGGACAACATACTAAAATGAGATCACAGGCCAGTAAGCTGCTGGTTGAGAGGAACAAGCACCACAGTGTTTTACCGTTCTCTGCTGAGGCCGGGGACAAAAACTCAAAGCCAGCCTGCTCCCACTGAGGTGAGTGAGTCTTCTTTCTGCCCTTCCTCCTCTGGAAGCGGCGTGCGAGGAAAAGGAGCGAGATGGCACTGAAGGCAGTGGCTGCCACCAGCTTCTTGGTCCCTGTGCTGACGCTCACCTGGAGGACAGGTAGAGGAGAAAGAGGTTCAGCTTAAATGTTCTTAAAAAGAAGCATGAGCAGCAGACGGGTTTCATTCTGTTAAGTTCATCTGGGCAAGGCCAAAAAAAAAAAAAAAGAAAATCTGCCCAAACTAAAGCTCACGGTTATCTGTAGCTTCACATCTTACTAAATCATCATATCGCTTTTTCTGACTGTGGGAGTTGGAAAATCCTATGCAATCCTTAAACGGTGAAGGTCTTTAAGGATTGTGAGAGATGTCTCAGGAAATTCAGGAACTAGCTGGCTAAAATAGTACAGCAGACAAAAAGTTGATAACAGAGGCCAACTGAGGCAAAGTAGCTATAAAAGACCACCTCAGTCTAATGCTGCCTACTCTACAAATATCAGAGGTCAAGGACACATCCAAAGGTCCAAGGTTGGATTTACTCTTGTAATTCTGCAGCTGAGAGTGTGGTATCATTAAGTCTCCATTAAACAGCGATGGTGATATGATGACCAAACAGCACAAAGGGTGGAAAAAAGAACAGAACAGCCTCAAAAAAGAAGGAAAAAGAATGTATCTGCAGTCTGATGGGAGTTCATCCGAGGATGCATAACTCAGAATATACTGGCTACTGATGATGTAACGAGCAGCGGCGAGAGTCAGCTACCAGCGTGTCGTCTAGATTTGAGAGAATCCATTTCAGATAGCGTGCATGGCCCCTCCGTCTATAGATAGAAACACCGAATGACGAGGGAGATTATCCACACAGACACCACTGCTGCACATTCCCTACAACTGAAGATTACATAAACACTGAATTGGGAGCTATGACAGCAGCCATAATATTGACTTGTTTGAAAAGCCACTAAATGGGCCGGGTTGATTAAACGGTGCTTCCTGCAGTGTTTGCATGCTGTTTCTCTTCCTGCTGCCGCCACATGTCAGGCGTGTTCCTACTGGATCCTCAATCATGTCAGATCTGCTACGTGACTCCGGCCACACAGTCTCCTCATGCACCACTCGTAAACACTGTAACATGAGGGTCGCTAAGAGAAAATATTGGCGTCTGTCCAAGAGGATAAGACCAGCAAAGACAAAAACAACAAGAAACAAACAAACAAAAAAACATTCACAGCCAAAAGTAGAAGTAATTTATCACATGAAGTCCTGTTGATTTAGTGTACTTCTTTTAGTGCATACTTCTAAACTGTACTTCATTTGTGTACTTGTTAAGTATAAATTTCATTAAGTCTATATTTTGTTGAAAAACTGACAACTGCAGGGCCATTTGGAATGAATGGCCTGCTTGTGCACTTTGTTTAATCATTTCAAATAAACATTTGCCCTTTCAGAAACATCCCATTCAGCACGGTTATCTTTTTAAAAAACTACATTTTAATGAGCTTATACTTTAAAAGATTTTTATATAAAAAAAAACAACAACAACAACTTTGGCTTCTGTTTTGGTAAAATATCCATGAAGACACACATCCCTACGCATGTACAGTACATACAGTACTCACATGTAACAGCACAGGCAGTATTCCTGCTCGTAGAGGACAGACAGAGTTTTGATCGCCCTCTGTCCCTTTATCACATTAACCCTTCACAAGCTTTTATCTGAAACAGTATCAAGCTCATCTGCTGGCCAGTATCTTTCTATCACAGAGCCTTTAGCTGAACTGCTCAGACACACCTGACAGCTCACAATGCATTTCTGCCTCTGCCCTTAATCAAGCGCAAAACTAGAAAAAAGAAACACAAAAATGGACAAAGATTTAACTGGTAACACTGGAAGGTTGTGTTGAGCAGCTCCCCAGGTATCTCTGTAGCTCTGCTGAAGACATTGTACACAGAACAGACAGATATTAACTTAAAATATTAGCACTAGCTAGTAAGATAGCTATTAGGAGGAACAACACCCCCATATGTTGATCCAATGATTTTTTAGGCCAATGACAGATCAAGAAAAACAGAAAGAACCCAAAAGTGCAGTCATACCTTCAAGAACCTCGCCCCTCATGACCCACATCTCATAAACAGCACGAACAAAGCTGTCGACCAACTCAAAAGCTGTCAACCACTTTCAGTCACGCCCTCACCTGTGCCAGGGAGCCGCACACGGACAGCGGTAGGTCGACCATGCGCAGGGCAGCAGCCTTGAGAGACAGCTGGGAGCTTCTGAGGGTCTCGTGTGTCATTTTGGCGATCTATCCATGACTTGCCACCTCTCTTATCCTCATCACCATTCTGTTGGAACTGAGGAGGATGACAGGAGTGAGTGACATGCAAGGATTTAGCCTTGGCGGCTCAACAGGGGATATTATGACGATATTACATAAAGCCTCTAACATACAGTATGTGCACGCAGCAATGCTTACCTGACCTGAGTAAAGCAGGGCTGATCAGCCACTTAAATATTGTTAAAATATGTCCTGATAATATAAGATGTTTTATTAATTTCTCAATTATTACTTCCATGAAAGCTATGAGAAAAGAACTGACAGACTGTGAAATGCATGAGTCATTCATTGGTCTACAAGACTATCAGCACACCCAACAAAGGTATGTGAATATTTCAAACCTCAACCTCCATTATATACATGCCTGAACCAAAGTGGCTGCCGAGTAGATAAGAAAATTGGAGGTTTTATGTTTCTGCTAACATAGTACTGCTTTCCCAAACACAGTCATGCCCTATAGGACCCCATCTCCTGAGCTGCTGTATATCCACCTGACAAGACAACATGCAACATCCAATTAAATTTGCACAAGAGACTGGTGCTGCTCAATCACATGGACGATTGTTCCCTTTGACGCTGTCTAACCCTGATAAATGCTGATTCTTGGTCTAAAACATTGCTCATTAAGTAATGCGACAGTTTATGAGTCTCTTCAAATGCTCATTACTTTCCTATTCCCCTTTTACCATTTCCCTTTCCCTTTACTATTGAGACATTATTAAATACGCAAAATATGAGATACTTTTCTCCTGTACATTTGTTTTCTTTATCCCACTTGGGAAAACATATTACCATATTTCTTGTATATTCTTTTTGGTCACCTTGCATGTTATTGTATTTTATATGACAATTATTTACCTTTTCAGTGTGCCATAAACGTTATTCCAATGCTTTTCTTTGCCTTTTGTGACATGCTGTGAATTACCAATGAATGAACCCGCCTTGCTTTGTCTCTGATCATCACTGTCTTACAACAGACACTGAAATACCCAAAGTTACAGCTTCCATTCAGAGGCACAACACCAAAAGCATCTTCCATTAGATTAGCTAGTTATGTCACTAAAGAGTTTCAAAAGATGTTTTCAGGGGCAACACCGCTGACAGGAATAAAGGCAGCATCCGAGCTCTGAAACGGTGTGTCAGGTTAATCATATTAGTACATGGATAGAAAATTGTAGCGCTCAGCTGTTACTGGCCTGGCTGAGCAGCTAACGGCTAACTTATCTAACAAGGCTAATAACGGTTAGCGGTGTTAGCTACATTTGTGAAACCGGCATGAAACAGTCTGACATATAAACTCAACCATTTTGGTGATTATGTCTTAACTGAATGTGACAAGCTGAAAGTGTAGATAATATCACCGGTACATTTTCAGGTTGCCTCCACAGACTCCTCTCCCGCTTGTTCCCCGGTCCTCCAGCTGACCTCAGCGGTTGCCGAGTGAAGGTCTTCGGCGGCCCCACGCGCTCACCCAGCGTGACTTTCACAATAAAAGCACGCTCCCTGTCGTCTTCATGGAGTTTTTGCGCCCCCACTCGGCTTTCTTAGGTATTACAACGGGAGCTTTTATCACAGAGATGAAATAATTAACATTGCTTCAATTCGTGTATAATTTCCAGGTGCCTAGATTTACATTTGTTCCCATTACTATTTTCATAAAAATATTTCCACTTGAAAAATGAAAATTGAATTGATCAGAATCAGCTTTACTGAACTGTACTGTACATATGCTCATACAAGTTGTAGACAGCACAATTATCTACACAAGTATGTGGAAAAGTAAGTGTACATATAAATAAATATAAAAAGGCATCAATGTACAAAAACATTAATAAAATGTCTATATATAAAAGTGAAGTGTCTCGAACTGAATTGATAAAAATAAATAAACTCTTGGTGAGTAAAAATCATTTGATAATAACGAGTCAAAACGCTTAGTCAAATTAGAGTTTAAAACTGTAAAATATGAGGGTGAGGTTTTACATATATATATCACTAAAGAACAGAGGAAGGGAGAACTATCAGTCCCAAGACTGTAGCATTTCTTGTCCTATAGTAACATCCTCTATCCCACAAAACACTTCTTGTCGTTTTAGTAAAGGGTGTTTCTTCACTGTTAATATCACTAAATGCACACAACACACTAGATGGCGCTTGGGATGGGTTTACTGCCTGTTGGTCTTACTGTTTTCATCATCAGGTGAGCATCTTCTCACTTTTTTTCCAGCCAACTTAACCTTAATTTAGGAAGTAACCATTTCACAGGAGCTCTGAGACCATTGAATATCAGTCACATTGCTATTCAGTACATATTTGCTACGCATGTCCTGTCACACATGAGCTTATATGACTTTGCCACAGGTTTAGCCTAATTGATAGTTGCTATATTGCAAATATTATATGTCTCATTGTGATGATAAACAAATATGTTTTTGTTTGAAGTATAAAGGGCATAAACGTAAAAATAAGATGTCATGTTGACAGTAGGATGGGGCGGGGTTATGTGGCTTTTTTTAACCGGAAAAGGGGCGGGGACTGCTGTAACGTTAGCAACCACGCTGAGGGACAGGAACGGTTATCGTTTAATGTGAAGGATTGCCCTTTGAAATGTGTCTGTAAATACAGACTGAATCCGTCTCTTACACATCAAGTACAACCGGATCTACCCGAGACACGTCGTTTCTTTCCATCGTGCAGGTAAGGATCGTGGCTAACATTATTTTTGGATGCTAGCTAGCTGCTGCTGACTGGTGTAATGTTAGTCACTGTGGGATCGTCGGTGATCATGTCATCAGGAACGTTAGCAGGCTAACATTAGCTAGCATGCTGCTAGCGAGATGGTTATCAATAGCAAACCATCTAAGTTAACTCTCAACATTATCTTATGTGGTTGAATCGATGGATACCGCTTGTTTTATACGTTATTATCACCATTATGGCTTGCTAAAAGCTTAATTTGATGACCGATTATTACCGACAGGCTAATGCTAACAGCGAAGGGTTGCTAGTCAGCCTGTGACGCTGTCAACGCCTCGCCTGGGTTTGACAGCTCAATTTGAGCAGTGGACAAGGCCAAAGCCTCGCACATCTGTACGCTGTCTTTATCTGCCACTCACAAAACTGGCTACTTGCTATATTTGAAAACCTGGCCGAAATAAGTTGGCACCTAGTTAATTCAAAATGTCGCACTCTATACCTAGCTAACAGTAGCTGTCAAGTAACGTTCCGTTTCCAACATAATGGCTAGCTGTTAATGTTATTCCTTTGTGGCTGGTCTGCTTGTGACACTGTACTGTGATGGTGCTTAGGTTACTAACTATGCAGTGTTGCAGTGTTAGTGCACTATTATTTAGCGTCTGATTGAGCTGTGGGATGACAATGAGTCTGGCAACATCGGTTTCATGTGCACCGCCTGGCTTGGGTCAACGCCCCACCCTGACTGTACCACCTCTTTGTGCAGATTTAAATCTCCTCGATGATGATTATGGTGGTTGTGAAGACAATGATAGGGTGAGGATGGTTTGTGATGGTGAAAGAGTGAGGATATACAGCTTCTCTTTCACCAGCTATGTGTAATCGCCAGAGGCTTGACAGTGAAACCACCGGCTAATTCGATTTTCCTCATGTGTGCTGTTAATTTAATAGTGGCTGTTTTACTATCAGAGGCGCAGTGAATTTGTTTATTTGACTTTTTGAATGGATGCTCTCAAAGTTCATGAACCTGTAAGACAAATAGGACTGTAGTTGGCCTTGTTCCACATCAGTTTGGATTTACTCAATGTGTAAAAAATAAAGCTCTACATTATGTTAACCAAGCTGATTGTTAAATAGGCTTATATATATTATTGATTAGGTGAGGAAACAGGCATATGGATTGTACAGGATGGAACATGAACTTGACCGAGGGTCAGCCTCTCCCTGTGCTCATGCTAATCTCCCACCTGACCTGTTGTTAGGATACGTGGTGTGTATACATCCACCTCTTTGCATTGCAGAGTGTTCTTATTGTCTCGTGTGTGCAAACAATGAGAATTTGTGGACCCCCGAATCAACACAAATAAGCACTTCATCAACCATGAACATGCAAAATATCAGGTGACTTGATGTCTTGTGTGCTTTTTCCGCATACATGTTCTCTTGTCTCCTTAAGTGTTTGTTGGCAAGCCGAAGCTGTGCATCACAGGTCCGAAGAGGGTTGGGGTGTATCATGACGCTCGGTGTGAATGGTTTTTACCCTGTTGGTGTAGTTTGAATGTGCTGAATCACGTGCAGCACAGGGGAGAGCTGTGGGCTGGGCTCTGCTGTCATCATAACATCGATGCTTGAACACCCTAATGCCAGCGTCCTCTTTCATGGCCTTCACTTTGTAGCCTTGCCATGGGCAATGTGGTCACACATTCAAGGCTGTGGTATCTTGTGGGTGACGGACGTGTCAACATCACACGTTTTAGGTCTGAAGAGGCCTTTTCAGCCAGAGAGAATCGTTATGATTAATCTCTTTCTTTATGAGGTTACGACACATTAACAGCTGTAGTGGCTCCGGGAATAACTTTGCTGGTTGGTAAGTGCATTATCAATATGCTATTTATTTTCTGCATTTCCTGTTTTCTTGGTTTTACATTTCAAACGTATCCACTCAGTTTTTTCAGAGGTGATTTACTTTCGCCAGATGTTCATGTCCAGCTGAGAAGACGCGTCTATAAACCACTGACCAAACTGTGCTCGTATAATTTGTCTCTTATGAGAAATGACTTCTGCTCACACTCAGGCAGTAGTTTGTTTTATGATGCAACAGTTCTTCAAATGGAGAACTCTTGACAGACTGACCCCACGTATCCTATGTCCTGTCTACAAGTGAATGACCTGCTGCCTTAAGGTTTGTCTGAGACAGTTCATGAGCTTGTGTCTGTTTGTTGAGGAGATGGGATTGCGGCCTTCTCAAGGAACCTGATAACAGAACCTTGATGGTTTCCTGTCATCCTGTCATCTTAGGATCGTCAGGATTGTAATTGTTTCTTCTGAACAATAAGTAGTTAGAGCCGGTCATCAAAATGTTTCGCTGTTCATCCTCAGTTGTGACAGGAATAACTCTGGAAAGAAGTACACAGAGAAGTCACATGACCAGCCCCTGACCTGAGATGTAAAAGTCATATGACGACTGACATGCCACTGAAGAGTGCTCGTTAGAAGAGATGGTATTCCCAACAGCTTGTGGCAAGCTGGTTCATCCATAAAGCACTGAGGTGTAACTGTTAGCACAGCATCATCAGCTGAGGACAGGTGGCGTCTCAAACTCCCTCCTCTGTTCAGTGAGGGCTCTCCACATAGATGGCCTCCTTGATCCTTCTTTCAAACAACCTGAGGAAGGGGTGGGTAAGCTGTTTACATTCATTGTCATGGTTTCTATCGGGGCCCTCTTGCGAAACTCAGGCTCCTCAAAGCTAAGATTAGGGCTTGTCCGGGATTCTGAAACCAAGATTTAATGTTTACATGCACAGCTTAACCACAATCTCCCAAAACTCAGTGTTACCAGGTAACATTTGCGCATGTAAACACTCTCGGTGTCACTTCCTCATTTCTCCTACACTCCTGTAACATGGGCCACTTCCTCCATGTCGCCTCTGCAGAGACCTGTCCCCCACTGCTGCAGAGGTATCATCCGCTTGAATGTCACTGTCAGTGGTGGTGAATATGCACATGATCCGCTCTCGTGCACTTTCAGCTGAGCTCGTGTCGGAGTCGGCCACCCTTTTACATCTTGCTCTCATGAGAAATAGAATAAAATCACCACAGCTGACATGAAGATAGACATGTTTTTCTATGGACTGATTGAGCTTTGGTGATTAGCAGAATTGAATCATTTGGGCAGTGTTCGCACAAGATTTGTTCCAACTTGTTCTTATAGTCTCTGCTTTTTTCTGCATCGTCAGCACTGAATTCATTTATGGCACCAGCATTCAGACGCAGCTTGTTCCACATGAGCTGTTGACAGCTGTGGCGTGATGCGCTGCTTGGCGTGTCAGTGGCTGGTATTAAGAATTTGTCAGCCATGCAGGCATGGAAAACTTATGTCGTGGGCTGGCTGGTGATTCAGGTTACATTAGCTTGACTATTTTTCTTGTCCTCTGTGGTCTTCTTTGGATGCATCTTCTCGTCCTCTCTCATGTATCAGATGTGTGGTCGATAAACGTTCTTTGAAAACAAAAAGTCCTGCATTGTTTTATAAATAGGAGCTCAAAGAATCACCTGATTTAAAATGCAAGTTGTGCACTGATTGCTGGGTTTTGTCCTCCATCTTTGTCTCACTCTCTCTCCCACCCAGACCTGTGGCTGAGTGATGCCGCCGGCGTCCAGCAGTGACTGCCCCCACCTGGACTGCGTGGGGGAGATCACAAAGGAGGAACTCATTCAGAAATCCCACGTGAGTGACCCTCCATCATGACCCTGCCCTACATACGACTATGACTTACCTCTCTTTTATTTTCCTTTTAATATCAGGTTATGTGCATGTCTTGAAAATCCTTAATAGTGATTGAAGTCACTTTCCTCTTGCTGGATGTGAGGAGATGTTGTGCAGTTATAAACTAAAAGTAGGATTGTTGTGACAGTGGATTGCATGCACAGCAGGCTCTGAAACAAGTATTGCGTGCTATGTTGTGTTATAAAGGTCTTGAAAGTCTTGAACTTGGTGAACTCAGCAAAAACTGTGAATAACTTATTATATCACTTTACCAAGTCTGAATTCACAGCCTCATTTTCCTGTCTGTTGTTGAACTCTGCTGCTCCTCGCTGCTCCCCTTCTCTCTTCAACTCTAACCTGCGTGTCTTCATGTTTGTCTAGGGCCAGTGCCAAGACTGTAAAGTTGGAGGACCAAATTTGTGGGCGTGTTTGGAGGTACGAGTCGATCATAGTGGGGAAAAAAACAAAAAAAAGTTGATTTGATGGGTTGAAATACAACATCCTACAATTTTGTTTGTTGCCAGAAACATGTGATTTCTGTTTTGTTTTTCTCTCCAGAATGGCTGTGCGTACGTAGGCTGTGGAGAATCTCACACTGACCACAGCACTGTGCACTCGCAGGTGAGAGAGCTCAAGCCTCATTGGTGCCTTTCACCAGGGAAACATTAATGAAAGCATGGAAAAGAGAAAGAGGACAGGATGTGACTGAAAGGGCGGACGTCTCGAAAGTCTTTATTGTGATGTTGAAACCAAAAGGGGAGTCAGTAGAGAAGCAGGCACAGATGGCCGGACGGGACAGGAATACCACTTCAGGGTCCCAGGAGCCATGACTTGGAATAAAACTGCCTCCAGCACTGCTTTATTTTTAACATTTTTCTCCACACGGTCGGAGAGCCAGCATGTGCATCTCGTAGCTTTTGAAGTGCACAAATTGTTAAAACCATCAAGCTATCTCTGTCTGCCCACACCTCCACATTCAGTGCGATTTCAGCAGCACATCATCCATTATTAATTGCCATTCCTCTGGGAAATGGGGTGATTCAGTTGCACTGTCAGTTCCATGGTTACAGTATCTGCCCCTCCTGGCCGCTCCGAAGCTTTACTCAGCCTCTGGTCTTCCCACTGTTGACTCAGGCTTTTCTTCCAGCACGCCAGGGCCAAGTGGGGTTAGAAGGCGAGAAGGAGGAATATGAAGGCAAACATGCAATTTGCTCTGCCTATTAGTATCCACGAAACTGCTCAAACCATTGTCCAGAAAGGGCCTGTTCAAGTGCAAACCTCTTCAGAAGCAGAGCCCTCCACCCAGATGAAAGACAGATTCTGGATACAGAGCAGGCTGGCAAAGAAATATAATATTAGCTAACTGATTTTCAGTGATATTGCCAGTGGATTTTATATCCGTCCACTTATCCAGGACATCTGTCTGTGCAGCACGCCAACCGCCTTTTGTGTTTTTTCAGCGGAAGCCATCTTTAAATCTTGTAAAAAAGAAGGCCATGCTTAATTAGTGCCTTGGAGGCCCCAAGGGGGGGTGAGGACAGCATTTAAATCTCTTGCCTATGCAACGAGAAAGACTGCTGCAGGATCAGATCGCATGAGGTCGTATCACAGTCGACTGCTGTGTACCGCGAATAAATACGAGGGACTGTTTTAAATTGCTGAGTAACAAGTTGCAGCTCGATCAGCTAATTTCAGAAGTTGAAGCTCCAGTTCTGTGTGTACTTATGGTAACCAAATGGGACACATAATTAGTATTTACATGTAGATCGTATTTTCAAACATCATTATTCACCAGAAAAGGCTTCTGAAGCTAATTCCACCAGTGGTAATCTTTGGAAATCCTTCTTCATATTGTGGATAAAGGATGGGAAAATTACCACCACAGTAAAAGTCACGGCACTCCTCTTAAAATATCAGATTTGTGCTCGAGCGGGTTTGCTTTCTGCACATCCACTGACAGAACCGCCCTGAGAAGAATAGCGACTGCTGGCGTTTCTTATTCCTTATTGATTTCGGTCTGTCATGTCTTGAATGCTGACGGCGGGAGACGAGACTTGACATTATTTTGCGAACAAAACCAGACCCACCGTGCAGCAGGTGTCGAATCCAAACGGGCTGCGATGTTGTGCCGTGCTTTCATTTTGTGGGAGTATTTGCGAGCATGATACGAGTTGCTGACACGCTCGGGCAGGTTTTACATCATCTTCATCTCCCAAGTATTTTTCTGTGTGTTTGTTTTGGACGAATGCAGTGTTTTTTGTTTTTTTTTTAAGGTATGATGTGGAACATTTCAGCAGACCAGAAGCAAAATAACAGAACAAATTATCCACATGATGCCACAAAACAGTTAATTCTTCTGTAAAACTTTGCTGTGGGCTGGTAAAAACATCCTCTAAGCCCCATAAATCCAGCTTGTTGTTAATGTCCTACCTGGTATACTTTCCTCCATAAATTATTTAAGCTTGGGAGTTTCATGGCCGTGCTCAGTCTGGTGCATCCCCTCTGCCAGCTCTGCTCCTGCCCCGCTGTGCGAAGGCTAATGCAGCCCTGATGAATAATGCAGGGTCTGCTGGTCGGCTGCTGCTCACGTTCAGTCTCCTGTCGACCTGCCAGGCTGCTGGTGTTTGTCATGGCCGAGTTCTGCTGACCCAGAACTCGGCCATGTTTCCACAGCAGAAAAGTCTGCCCTGCAGCAGCCCTCACTGTGCCTCTAACTAAATCTGCAACCTGAGACGTTCAGCTCAGAGTTAGTGTCCAGCAACGTGAAAATTAAATGTTAAACACAGTAATGAGTTTAAGGTTTTGTGTTTGTCTTTTGCTTATTTGCAGTAAATCTCATAGAAGGGGGGAGTGAGTGTTAGTGTTGAATGTCAGCTTCTCGGGAATCTGCTTTTTAAAATTAAAAGTAAAATCTAAACATGGATTGGTTTTGAGTATGTTGAGCATCGTTCAGGTGTAGCTCCAGCTCTTCAGTTGCAGTTTTTCTTTGTCTTTTGTGATTATGAACTGAGTATCTTTAGGTTTTGAACTTTTAGTCAACAAAACAAGCAGTTTGAAAATGTAAAATAAGAAAGTTTCACCATTTTCTGACATTTTACAGACCAAAAGATTTAATATACCTGCTTTACATGATTGTAGTAGTTTTACTACTGAGAAGTGTTACAGTTAAAAAACAAAGCAGATTAACATTGTACGATTTGCAGTCAGTCTTCGTCAGTCAGTCTTTTCTGAAGTACTAAATCAATATTGTCAATGATGCTGACGTTGTATGACATAAGTTTTCATACATACATACAAACAGCAGACACACCTCTGTTTGTTACATAAGAGCGAAAGCAGCCTGCTGCTTATCAAATGAAATACAGATTGGTAGATTGTGTTGAAGATAAAGAAGCAGCTTTTTGATAAGACAGTGCACATGTGCTTTATCAGCTGTTCTTGGATTAATATTAACACTCTTTTCTTGTTTCACTTTCCTTTGTACGGTTTCACGTCCGCTCACGAAACGTTTTGTCTCTTTAACAACTGTGTGTGCAGGAGACGAGGCACAACCTCACAGTCAACCTGACCACGCTCCGAGTGTGGTGCTACGCCTGCGGCAAGGAGGTTTTCCTGGAGCGTAAACTAGGCCCTCACTCTCCCCACGCCAACAGCAAACCCCTCCCCTCTCCACCGAGCGCTGGTCAGGTAAGAGCCAGCTCAGTCATAAAGACAACAGCATGTGATGAAGAAACTCAAAGAAATTCTCAATCCTGAGTATAGGTTGAAGGCAGTATTACATTTTTCTGTGTTGTCTGAATAAATACATCGCATGTTCCCTCCATAATCACTTAGTTACATAACTATGTGCTCTCCCATCACTATCAGAGCTGTAGGATAACGACTTCCACCAGTTTATCCGGAGTGACAGCTGAATTGTCAAATTCTTGTACACTGTTATTCATTTACTAGATAAGCATTTTACGATGAGTTGTGTGTGTGTGCTGGTCTGTCGCTCCAGGATAACAGCAGGGCCCCTGGGAGCCCGACCTCTCTGAGAGTGCCCCCTAATGGAGGCTGTGAAGACCTGGACATGGAGACAGAGGAGGAGGATGACCTGCGTGCCAGAGGTCAGCTCGCCACAAAATGAACGCTACAGATAATTAGAATTTATCACTGGAGACGCTGTTTATTACAGGACGGTGGCAGAAATGCCGTGCTCACAACATGAAGTGGCCACAAACGTCAGCTACAAGGTCAACAAACACATTGGGAAACAGATGTCTACATGTTGCAGATGAAGAGTTACAGTGCTGCTGCAGTAAACACGTTTCTAGCCCAGATTATCATTTTAATAATTGAAGTCACATGCTTTTGAAGTCAGTGAGGTGACTCAAATTTAATTACCTTCTATCAGCTCTTAATCCAAGTGTGCCTAAATTAAAAAAGTGAACACTGCTCGGATAATTTGAGGTTAAACCTCACACACAGGAGCTCAGTAATCAGCAGTTGGTTTAGTTGAGAGCACAGGTGATGATTTGAATTAAGAAGAGCAGTAAATGACAAGAGGGACGTTTTTTAAAGACCCTGACACACCAAGCAGGCTTCGAAGTACGAGGGCTGACGAATGCTGGCTGATGCCTTGCCTCACTCTGCCTCAAGTCTTCTGTTAGAAGTTGTTCTTGAACACACCAGAAAGACTGCAGCCAATATCCAAAACATCATCGGGAAGACAGAAACAGTTTTGTCAGATGTAGCCGGCTAAAGCCAGCTAGCACTGGCAAAAAACGGAGGCAACACAGAGTCACACATGGTTCCTAAGCAGGACTACAGACCCCTCCTGTGTAGCTCAGTGGGTCGAGCTTTTCAGACACCGCAGCAAGCTGGGCTGCGCACGCCGCTTTGCTCAACACAGCAAAGAGCCATCATGGCGCAGTGCGAGCCATTGGAAGTAATATGTTTCAGAGAGCAGTGGTGCCTTTGTTGCGTTGTGTCTGGAAGGGCCCAAACACTTCAGTGCTGAGTGCTTCGGACCCACTGGAGCCACCAGTGCTAATAATGTTTTCACTCAGTGCTATGAGACGCACACAGGCTCCTCCAAATGGCATATGTTATGTTAAACCTCATGTGGTGCAGCTCAGGCATTGGCACCAGTCACCGCCTTGGTTATTTTTGTCCTAAATACAGATCATATGATCAGGAGGTGGAGTACACAGGCTTTGTAAGACCGACGTCCTCCACAGACTGAGCTGCTCACATAAGGTCATCAGTTTTGATACCGTGAGGCGCGCATCACCCTCAGGGAGGTGAAGAAGAGTCGTATGTGGGGCGTGGAACGAGAGACATGAGGCAAAGATACTGCGTGAGGTTAGGGGACAGATGCAGTCTGTTAAAACAACAGGAAGTGATTGGCTGATTTGACCTGCTTATCATCATGGTCACCATGGAGGCAGTCCATCTTCTTTGACATGAGTGCCACAGTTTGCAGAGTCATAGCTCAGTTTGCCATTACTCTTTTAGTCTGTTACACTTTCTGAAGGTATCATTGTCTCTGGTGTGCATCCTGAATAAATGTCATAAATCTGCTTGGAAATCATAGAAAAAAAAAACTCCTCTAACTCTCCTTGTAACTCAAGAACTTGCTTGTGGATGTTTTTCATGTTTTCTCCAGTGTCACAGTAATCCACTGATCCGATCGTCTGTACGTCTGTAGGCACACAGCAAACAGGAACTGCTGATGGCTAATTCAGCTTGGATTTAATGGTGCTAATTTCCCTAAATGTAAACAAATAGAGGCTAAAAGAAAGCAGTTTACATCCCCCAAAGCGTTATGGCAGCTTAAGAATACAGGTAGGAGTGACGAAATCTATTAATATTAACTGTTTCATTGTTTTTGGGTTTTTTTTGGTAAGTGAATGGAGATTTTTATTTTGTCGAGGGGGGGGGGCACAGTGTCAGACTTACATGTAAGATTAATCAGCTATCGCTGCTCTGGTCAGAAAAATAACACCAGAGTCCAGTGGCCATGGCAGCTGATTTAAGATACACCAGGTAGCCACTTTCTCTGCTCCTGCTGTAAAATATTAATCTCGGAGATGGAATGGGTCCCCTTAACAATGTCGAGGCTTCCTGGCTGCCATCAGAGTTTACAAGCATTTGATGAGTGGCTTGTTTTAATTTCCCTGGTGTGTTCTGTCTCCCTCAGGCCTGACAGGGCTGAAGAACATAGGCAACACCTGCTACATGAACGCTGCCCTCCAGGCCCTCTCCAACTGGTGAGAACTCTGTTAACCTGCCTTCTGTCCCCGCATCCCCCCGTCGACCCCGCGTCACCTCTGCGACATCACCCGCGTGCCCTTTGCTGTTTCTTGGTGTTAATTTCCCCTCGCTGCCCACGCTTTGGGCACGCTTCTTTCGGGGAGCTGTTTGCTGTTTTATTCACCGCTTGCCTGGCTCTTGTTGTCTGTGAAAACAGACTATGGCTATGCTCATTTAGGAGAGTGACTGCTGAGTGAAAATTGCTGCAGTGCACCATTTGAGATGGCAGAAATGGCCTTTTGTAGTTCCCTGTAGGGTCTTCTGTTACAAATGAACACCAACTCTTTCCCAATCTCCTCTCTCCTTTCGCCTCCTCCGTTTCTTTTCTTTTCCCACTATGTCTTTTTATGGGTCTCCTTTTACTGTTTCTCTCCCAGTCTGCCGCATTTTTTTTTTTTATTGTTTATTGAATTGCCAATCCTTGTGGTTCACTCTTTGTGATTGGATTGTTGGTGTGGTCACTTAAATTAGGGCTCCAGTGCAGAGCCGGAGGCTGTGTTATTACTTACTTTGTACCTCTTACTTTTTATTTTATCTTTCATGGTACAGCAAGGCGCAGCAAACCCCTTCCGCCTTTGTAATACTATCTACCCAGAGGCTTGTACGTTTTTAAATTAAACCGATGATGCCTCGTGTGGATACAAGTCAAAATGGGAAAAGATGTGGGTCAAAATTTGCAATCTAAATCACATTCCAAAAATAGGAGGAACTGAGTCACGCAGCTGCGGAAGGAGGGACCTTTTCTGAAACTTTCCTTTGATGTCTGTTTGTGTGAGCGCTGCTTCTTTCAGTTACTGTCGGGTCATTATTCAGTTGGAAGGACTTTTCTCCTGCCAAGGGAAGGGAACACTCTATGCCTTATTCATTCTGTAGTTTGTCTCTTTCTTGCAAATTCCTGTCTGCTCTGTATCCATCAAATAAAATCCCCTCAGCTGTTTTTCTTTTCAGCTATTTCCGATGTCCCTCAGCTTTCAGCTGCATGCGGAGTTTTCAGAACCTCTGGAAATGTTGTGTTCTTACTCTACGGGCGAGATGTGACTTAAATGAAATAATATGAATGCAAAAAAAAAAAAAGACAGAATTATTTACAAATGCTGAACTTAAGCCTCTGTGGATTTCCTTTCCTGCTCCTGTCATTTTCTGCTTTGTGTGACCTTTATGAATGTAATATCAAAAACATTGTAAACCTGGTGAAATGCAGATCTTAAGCAGTCATCTGCAAACATAACGGATCATAATAACTTTGCACTATAGCGTAGCTGTCTGAATTGAATCTGCTTCTCTTGGACTTACTGAGGATTATATGCAGGTTTTTGAGAATTGGCCACTACATTACAAGCTTTTTGGTAATAGTAATCAGTCTGTTAAAGGGCAGATATTCAGTGAGAGCCTGTTTGATTTCCATATATGATATATTTATCCCTCTTTCCACTGCAGCCCGCCCTTGACACAGTTCTTTCTAGAATGTGGTGGCATGGTGAGGACGGACAAGAAGCCTGCACTCTGCAAAAGCTACCAGAAACTAGTGTCAGACCTGTGGCACAAGAACAGGTGGGTTTGTCTCATTTGCAGTTGCTGCTTGGATCACTGCAGCCTCTTAAGTTAACCCACAAGTCAAGCTCGTGTTCATTATTCACTGGTCACTTTCAGCATTTTCCCATGTTTAGAATATGACTCCGGAGCGACTGTCCTGTTACGGTGCCGTTAAACTCAGCATCCACGGCCAAACCTTAGTCACATTTCTGCAGCAGCCAGTCTTGATTTCAAACTCTAGACTTAATGGGCTGTGTTTTGTCACTTTGCAGACCCTCCTACGTGGTCCCAACCAACTTGTTCCAGGGGATCAAAGCCATAAACCCCATGTTTAGAGGATATTCTCAGCAGGTGGGTCATTGCTGATGGTGAAATACATGTGCAACACAGACGCAGAGACATATTCACCAGTGTGTTTGGGACTTTGTTTCATTCATCTTTTGTGACTTAATGTGTGGATTTTTTTGCTCGTACCTCTGTGGTTTCCAAATGAATAAATATGAATAGAAAACATGGATTACGGTTTGAATTGATTATACAGTTAGTGGAATATTTATCGTGTTGGGAGCGATGTGTGGGTGTCTCAAAATGTGTTCAGAGATGTGTGGTAATGCATTATTCTGCCTCTGCTTTTTATAGTAAATAGCTGTGATATGCAGCACACATAATACACACATGTCTGCGACTACCCTTTTGTTTTAAGAATGAATTTGTGCTGAGCTGTGTTTATTACGGGTCTGACACTGCAGCTGTAAAGTCGTCACAGATCTTACAGTCTCTCTCTTTTCTCTTCCGCTCCGTATCCCTCCGTCCTCATTACTTTACAGAAATTACATTAGCTCCAACTCAAATCACTCGGCCAGATAAACCGAATCCACTGCTGTGCAATTACTAGCTTCTGACTTTCATTCACACGCAAATGCACACATTAAACCTGAAGGTAACTCGCTTGATTTGATTCCAGGTGGTGTTTGAAAGAAAACATTTACACGTTACAGCTATAAAGAAAGACAGTTGACTGGAGCATGTCTTATCTTTGTCCAGTGTCTGTAAATAAGGGATTTATAAGCCTGAACGGTGAAATGATAAAAAGTCCTGTTTCCCTTTGGCTTGCCAGTGTTTGTTCAGAGGAGTTAGCTGAGGAATATTCATTTGTCACGCCACCCTGGGCTGCACAGCCTTGGAATTAGCATTGCTATGAATAAAGTTAACATTCCAGGTCCTGGGAGAGGACAGTTCATTTGGCTTGAGAGGGAGATTGGATGTCTGAGGCTCATTAAGTTTGATTACACATTCATGAGCATTTGGTTTCGGATTTTGTGTTGCAGAATTGGGATAAACAAAGAGGTGAAGCCTTTGCTGTTTGTAAATTGGAAAAAATTAGCTTTGGGAAAGCTTTGCTGTGTCTGTCAAGCATGATTATATTGAAGGGGAATTAGTTCTGCATTATATTTCAATGTTCTTTTCAGAGAGAGGAAATGAACATTTTCTCACAGACTACTGTGACCAAAGTAGCTGCAAAAAAACTCTAAAATTTTCCCAGCTAGAACTAATTTGTTACCTCAGCTAACGTTTCTTGTGATTATCCCGGCTCGGCCTCCAGGACTCCCAGGAGTTCCTGCGCTGCTTAATGGATCAACTTCACGAGGAGCTGAAGGAGCCGCTGCCCGAGCCCTACGACCAGTCCAACGGCATCACCGTGGACGACGGCCACGAGGAGGACAACCACAGTCAGTCGGACAATGACTTCCAGTCATGTGAGTCCTGCGGCAGCAGCGAGCGGGCCGATAATGAGGTGCAGGGCGGGAACGTGCTGATAGACGACACCAACGAGGCCGAGATGCTGATTCCTGAGCAAGATGAGATCCAGGCCAACAGGGAGTGGCAGAAGGAGAAGAACATGATTAATGACTTTTACCGCTCTGGAGTTAATGGTGTTATGGGTGGAAGCACTGGAGTGGACATGGACAAAGATGTTGATACCACCACTGAAACCACGCCCATTATCAGCAGCCAGGGAGCCATCAAGGTCCAAGGCAGAACATCAGGTAATCATGGAGAAGCAGAGACATGTTTTATTTTTCTACACGATGACGTACCCGACTTTTTGATATTTTGCATCAAATATTTGGTTTTAAAACTCTCTAATATTTGTCCCGCTCTCCACCAGATTCCTTCCCAGACATCCAAATGTCCAACAACACAAGGACGCAGAGTCCAGTCCCAATGGAGGGACACATTCCCAAAATGTCCAGCAGCCCGCCCAAGGCTGCCTCAGGCTGGCCCAGCCTAAACCCTTCACACAAGAAAGGTACTGGTGTGTTGTCAGAGACAGTCACATCCAGATTGAAAGCCTAAAGAGTCCTATCCCCTGTCTGTCTTCGCTGACATGCTGTAAAGCACTGTTCTCCCATTTCCCTCTTTTCTCTGCCTTCCCACAGCAGTGACCACATTCTCCCCTCCAAAGAACAAACGTCAGAAGAAATACCGCAGTGTCATCTCAGATGTGTTCGATGGGACCATTGTCAGCTCGGTTCAGTGCCTCACCTGTGATAGGGTTAGTGTGGATGTCTACTTTTTTTTTTTTTTCGTTCTTTATTGAGATTGCTGAGAGGGTGTGACGGACAGTAACTGGGGAGCACTAGAGGACAGGACTTTGTGTCTTAGCTATTTCAAGGTCCTAAAAATTGAATGTTACAGAAAAATCTACTTTGGAGCTTCACTCTGATGTCCCCGTATACTGCTGATGCTCTTGTACATCCACTGCCATGCCACATAGAGTGATATTTGTGCTGCAGTGAGAATACTATTCTGCTGCAAAGTGACATTTTTCAACAAAACCATGACCAAAACTGAAGGTTTACCGTGTGTGTGTTCTGCTGCTGTCAGGTGTCTGTGACCCTGGAGAACTTCCAGGATATCTCGTTGCCCATCCCAGGGAAGGAGGACCTGGCCAAGCTCCACTCCTCCACCCATCAGACCTCCCTGGTTAAAGCCGGCTCCTGTGGGGAAGCTTATGCACCGCAGGGCTGGATTGCATTTGTCATGGAATACATCAAGAGGTGTGTTGATAATGTGTACGCTCTTGTTTATGTTCACGTCAAGCATTTGTGGCTTCATACTTGGCTGCTTTTGTTTGAAATTGACCCCTCTGTTTGTTTCCATTCTCAGTTGGTTCTGGGGTCCAGTGGTTACGCTACAAGATTGTCTTGCAGCTTTCTTTGCCAGAGATGAACTAAAGGGTAAGCAAGTGGGCGTAAATCTGTTATGCCAGCACAAACATGAAGACTGCTGTCTCAATAACCGAGTGTTTGTTGTTTTTCTAGGCGACAACATGTACAGCTGTGAAAAATGCAAGAAGTGAGTAACTAATTCTCACTTTGCTGAATGCTTAACTCGACTGCTCATTTACTTCACATCAACAAAAACAGGAAAAAAAAATGTCTGGAACTGTAATCATTTCCTGTCTTCTTCATCTTGTTTCCTCTTAGATTACGAAACGGAGTCAAATTTTGTAAAATGCAAAGTTTGCCAGAGGTATACAGACATCTCTAGTACTTCATCACATGCATCTCATGTATTGACACACTGGGTTTCTAAAATAAAAGTTCTGTGTTCGTTCCTTTGCTCCAGATCCTGTGTATCCACTTGAAGCGCTTCAGACATGAACTGATGTTCTCCACCAAGATAAGCACCCACGTCTCTTTCCCGCTCGAGGGCCTGGACCTGCAGCCTTTTCTGGCCAAAGACAGCTCCGCCCAGACCTCCAACTACGACCTGCTGTCAGTCATCTGTCACCACGGCACTGCCAGCAGTGAGTGGGCAGATCTGCCTTCACTTGGCGAACACACACGAGTGTCCTGCATTCATTAGCCTGTAGGAGAATTTCACTTGTACTTGTTAGGTTTATGACTGCTGCTCTAACACATTCCCCTGTCTGATCCCAGGTGGCCACTACATAGCGTACTGCAGGAACGATGTGAACAATCTGTGGTATGAATTCGATGACCAAAGTGTGACCGAGGTGTCAGAATCCTGCGTCCAGAATGCTGAGGCTTATGTGCTCTTCTATAAGTAAGCTAACACACGAGACTGCAGTCATTCTACTCAGACAGTCAGAAACAAGAGGCCATTCATCCCCGTGACATTTTAACGTTCGCTGTGCTGCTTTGATATTCAGAAATTGCATCTTACTTTTGATTACTCCGCTGCAGCCATGATTAATCTGTGGCCTGTTCCCGTCACAGAAAGAGCAACGAGGACGCGCTGAAAGAACGTAGGAGGGTGTCGGGTTTATTCAACATGATGGAGCCCAGCCTCCTGCAGTTCTACATCTCCCGCCAGTGGCTAAACAAGTTCAAGACCTTTGCGGAGCCGGGGCCCATTTCCAACGATGACTTCTTGTGTTCTCATGGAGGTGCGTGTAACTGTGTCATCCTCATGCTGAAATCACTCGGAGGTCAAA